>NW_028261383.1:177047178-177299678 GCF_051295495.1 Thamnophis sirtalis
GTGAATCCAACCAAGGAGGATCCAATTCATACCCGTAGTTGTGATACTATCATGGTTTTTGGCACGCACACCTCAGTTTCCCGATTGGCTGTTCCACAAGATGGGATGGCTTTAATTCCAATGTAGGAGTTGGACCTTCCTAGGTGTTCTGGGTGGGAATTTTGGGTTTAATAGCCAAAATGAAGATTATGCTGGGAAGACTGATAAAAATCAATATGTCATATGACATACAGTATGTCAGTGAGTTTTTGGAATGTCTAGTAGAAATCCATTGTATTTTTTTTTATATTTCTACTTCTTTTTCCTTCTGTCTTATGGGCCCTCTTTATCATTGCACACAGGGTTTTGTGGCAAATGAGTTTTCATTTGATCTCTGTATGCTTATTAGGTTGTGACTGCAATCAATCACAGTGACCCAGTAGTTGGTCCCAATCCACAAAGACTAAAAGCCTATAAGTGGAACCGCTGGGGAAGAAATGATTGACTCAAGACACCCACAACTGCTCTGGGCAGTTGCTCCTCATCAGGAGGCTGCGAGACTGGAGACCAGTTGATTTAGAGCAATGGTTCCCAAACTTGGCAACTTTAAGACTTGTGGACTTCAACTCCTAGAATTCTCCAGCCAGCTCTGCTCTCAAGTTTGGGAACCACTGGATTTAGAGCTCTGGGAGACAAGAGCTAAACGAGAGTTGGGGCCTTTGAAAGGATGCTGACTTCTGACACTTCTTTTGTTCACCACTTTCAGAATATTTTTTATAAACAGCAAAGCCTTTAAACTTTTATGTTAGAAAGTTGAAAACGGACTAAAGGTCCAGATAAATTGGAAATAAGATTTTGAAATTAATTATAAAGAATCCTTCCGTGGGAAATTGCTTTTATTTTGAATTCTTTTTTTTTTTTAAATAAGACTTTAAAAATTGGACACCGGGGAACTAGAAGAAGCTAACAATTAAAGGAGAGAAATCAAACTCAACTTACAAATGCAGGATGAAGCAAAGTATTTTAACGTTGGCTATATTGAGAGGGATTTGACTGTGTTGGCTTCTAACATCTCCTCTCTTGTATCAGATTGATGGCAGAATTTAAAAAAGGAAATTGAAACATATTCTGAACAAGAGCTTTAATGATGTTACACTCGAACAAAGCCTATATAAATAATGCAAAGAAAATACATGCCCTCCAAGGAAGTTTTCTTCCTTCCTTGATATAAACTGGAAATGACGGACCTATAAATAATATCAACTGTATCGTTATTGCTTAATTCCTGCAGTGGCATTGCTCCAGGCTGACTAGCCAAGGAAAGAGCTAATGATTGGTAAGGTACAAAGGGCAAAGCAATTGTCAGTCAAGTAATAAGGCAAATGTTTAAGAAAGATCACTTGCCTTTTAATTCTTACAGATTACAGATTAACAGAGTTGGAAGGTACCTTGTAGGTCATCTAATCCAACACACACACACACACCCCAAGGAGAATCTACACCATTTCTGATTGTTCCCATTGTCAGAAAAATTCTCCTTATTTCTAGGTTGAATCTCTCCTTGATCAGTTTCTATCCATTATTCCTTCTCTGGCCTTCAGATGCTTTGGAAAACAAGTTGACCCCCCTCCTCTCAGTGGCAGCCCCTCAAATATTGGAATACTGCCTGTCGTGTCTCCCCTGGTCCTTCTTTTCATCAGGCTAGCCATGCCCAGTTCCTGCAACCTTTCTTCATATGTTTTAGCCTCCGGTCTCCTAATCATCCTGGTTGCTCTCCTCTGCACTCTTTCTAGAGTCCCAAATCTATTTTATAGTGTGGTGACCAAAATTGCATGCCGGATTCTAGCTGTGGTCTTACTAAGGCTTTATAGAGTGGCATTAGTACAGGGGTGTCAAACTCGCATCGTCACGGCAGTGTCAGATGACGCATTGAGACTTTTTCCCCTTTCGCTAAACTGGGCGGGGGGCGGGGCCATCACGTGACGCATCTGGCCCACGGGCTGTGAGTTTGACAACCCTGTATGTGTCCCTCACTCAATCTTGACTGAATCCCTCTGTTAACGCAACCTCTTTGACTGCCACCTCACAGTGTTGGCTCATATATGACTGTTGAGGAACATGAAGTTTTAGGGACGTTATTCCCAAAACTGGGAGGTTGGAACTATTTTACAGTTTTAAAAGAGAGCAGCAGGAAAACTGTTTCTCTGTTTTTCTCTACAGCTGATACGGCTCCCAAGGACAAATTCTTCTACGGCTTCCTGAAGCCCTGGCTTGGTAAAATACCTCTTGCTTTATTTTAATAGATGGTTATGCAAAATTGCTCTAACACGCAATAACAGGCAACGGTGTTTTTAGGACCATGAAATGTTTTTTAAAGAAAAGAACTACCCATAGACATACAGGTAGTCCTCGCTTAGCAATCCTAACTGGGACGGGCGACTCCATTGCTAAATGCTGCAATTTTTAAGTGAAAAGCCATGTGACTCTGCTCTACAGCAGTTCTGACAATCCCAGTTACTATTGTTGAGTGAATAGGCCAGGAACCGCCTGCATCCCAGCCATTCGGAAGAAGGTAAGGGGTTGCCTCCACTTTAGCTCCCCCCCCATCTCCCCCCATCTCTGCCCTTTTGCCCACACCATCTGGCCCTGCCTGCCCTGCCCCCACCTGCCACTCTTGGCTGGAACCTTCTTTTGCCCCACTTCCTTTGACGTGCCCTTCATTTGCACCAACACAACCAGGGCCTTATTTTGAGAATGGCCAGATGGGCGAGCCCACTGAATAGTGAAGACAGTAGCCAAAGTCAGCTGGCAGTGAGGGGCAGTGGGAGGGATTGCACGTGTGAGGGGGCCCAAATTTTATCCACCTTGCTACAGGGATACTGGAACAGCTGGAACCTTGAAGGCAGGTCCATTCAGCACCACTGTAGCTTCAAATGGTTGTTGAATGAATGGTCATTAAGTGGGGACTTACATGTACATACATGCCCATCGTGCTATACTGTTTCAGGGTAAGCAAAATAAAGTCGCTTCCTCCGAAATGGTGCAGCACGATGGGCGTGCGTGTGCATGTAGTCCAGAAAAAGTAAGAGTGTTACATCAACGAAACTGAAGTCATGGGATAAGAAAAGGAAAACAGGAAAAACCAGTTTATATTAACATACACCACGCCTCTCCTTCTTTATCATTACTGTGAACGTTTGAATGGAGGTTGGGAAACGTATGGGGGGGGGCGGGGGGGAGACCTGGGATAACCTGTCAAAAGGCAGCAGGTGGATCGGATGACAAGCCAGCTAGAGAGAAATCTGGGAAGGACTTCAAATCATTGCCAGAAACTCTACCTCAATCAATATAAATGAGGTCCACCCCCATAATTTAATGCCCCCCCCCACACGGTGCCTCCTGAGCATTCACGTGTGACACATACACCCCTGCTGCTCTGCAGATGCGCACACAGCTTTCTTGGAGCCTGGGGAGGCCAAAAAGGGCCTTCCCCGCGCCCCCTGCAGGCTCTCCGGAGGCCAGAAACAGCCCATTTTCAGACTTCCGGTGGGCCCGGTCTGTTTTTCACCCTCTCCAGGCTCCAGAGGCTTTCTAGGAGCCTGGGGAGGGCAAAAAAGGGCTCACTACACAAACCACAAGTTTGTGAACGGACTTCGAAGTTGCCTGTTAGGTCGTTTTTTTGGTTCCACCACAAATGCGCGCACAACAAAATCGCGCCTGACTAAACCGCAGTGTCTAAAGCACGGTGACAAAACCGCGCGACGAATTAGCGACTAATTAGCCCTAAAGCGCGCCAACAAAAGCGCGCTGTAACGTAACCCTCAGCCTAACCCTCAACCTAACCCTAAACCTAACTGTAAATCTTACCTTAAATGAAATCGCACTTCTGTCGGCGCGCTGTTGTCGGCGCACTTTTGAAATCGCGGTTTTAGCGCCGCGCTGTTGTCGGTGCGCTTATGACATTTGCGCTTTTGACGGGTCACGGTTTTTTTCCTCCAGAGGCTTCAGGACGAAAAACAGCCCAACGCACAAACTGGAAGTCCATCCCGAATTTCCGGTTTGTGCATTGGGCAGTTTTTAACTCTCTGGAGGCTTCAGGGAAGCCTCCAGAGGGTGAAAAACGGCCAAGAACCAAGGCAGAAAATCAGCTGGCCAGCACGCACATGAGTCCTGAAGCTGACGGGTCAACACTTTGCATGCCCTCAGAAATGGCTCCGCGTGGCACCTGTGGTACGCGTCCCATAGGTTGGCCATCACGGGCTAAGGGTATCTTACAGATGGAGCACCTGCCAAGATGTATTTTATAGTTAGTTCAAATGTTTTCTTTTGTTTACGTTGAAAGATTGTCTCTGATTATCACAAGCCCCACTGTGTTATGACCCATGGGGTAAAGGCCAGGGGGGCCTCCGGAGAGTTCTTTCTCTTAATACAGGGCTGCGTCACATTCTGGCCACGTCCAGAATTTAGCGAAGGGGAAAAAAATAGCAATAGCAGTTAGACTTATATACCGCTTCATAGGGCTTTCAGCCCTCTCTAAGCGGTTTACAGAGTCAGCATATTGCCCCCAACAACAATCCGGGTCCTCATTTCACCCACCTCAGAAGGATGGAAGGCTGAGTCAACCGCCGGTGAGATTAGAACCGCTGAACTGCAGATAACAGTCGGCTGAAGTGGCCTGCAGTACTGCACCCTAACCACTGCGCCACCTCGGCTCTAGATAGATAGATAGATAGATAGATAGATAGAGAGAGAGAGAGAGAGAGAGAGAGAGAGAGAGAGAGAGAGAGAGAGAGAGAGAGAGAGAGAGAGAGAGAGAGAGAGAGATATAGATGATAGGAGATATGGATGGATGGATGGACAGATAGAGAGACAGATAGAGAGACAGATAGATAGATAGATAGATAGATAGATAGATAGATAGATAGATAGATAGATAGATAGATAGATAGATAGATAGATGATAGATAGATAGATAGATAGATAGATAGATAGATAGATAGATAGATAGATAGATAGATAGATAGATAGCAATAGCAGTTAGACTTATATACCGCTTCATAGGGCTTTCAGCCCTCTCTAAGCGGTTTACAGAGTCAGCATATTGCCCCCAACAACAATCCGGGTCCTCATTTCACCCACCTCGGAAGGATGGAAGGCTGAGTCAACCCTGAGCCGGTGAGATTTGAACCGCCGAACTGCAGAACTGCAGTCAGCTGAAGTAGCCTGCAGTGCTGCATTTAACCACTGCGCCACCTCAGCTCGATACATCACGTGACAATGCCCTAACAATGCAAGTTTGACACCTCTGTCTTAATATCCGTTTCAGCCAAAGGCCCTCTAACAACCAGTAAGGCTCCCCCCCCCCAACGCCACCCTGCAGGCAGCCACTTTAACCCCCAAACAGCCCCATAGGACAAAGGACGCCCAGAGAGTAGGCACATGGTCCCAGGGCAAGGCAGAGGAACTTTGCCTCAATCGTTTTTCTTGCCACAGGAGATGGACTGTTACTGAGCAGTGGGACAAAGTGGGCACGGCACCGGCGCATGCTCACTCCTGCTTTTCATTTTGATATCCTGAAGCCTTACGTGAAAATCTTCAATCAGAGCACAGACATCATGCATGTAAGCTCTTCTGAAGCTTTCTTCCCCTTCCCCTCCTCATTAAATGTCTCTGCACCTCTGCATCTAGATCAGTGTTTCTTAACCTTGGCGACTTTAAGTCCTGTGGACTTCAACTCCCAGAATTCCCCCAGCCAGCTCTGCATTCGCTGGCTGGGGAATTCTGGGACTTGAAGTCCAGACATCTTCAAGTTGCCAAGGTTGAGAAACACTGCTCTATCCTATTGAGACTCTATGGTGCCATATTAGGGCAATTTTATCATGGTTTTATCAATATTTTATTTCATTTATCGTACACATACTTTACGTATATGTATTTGCTGATGCTTTATGTAAACATATATACAGGGCGGGGCATAACCTTTTCCTAGGGGGTCACAGCAACACTTGTAATAACAACACAAATAATTCATACACCATTCGAAAGCCCATCAAAAACTGAGTTTATTGACACGATTTAATAGTCAGTATGACCACCATTAGCCCTTCGAACAGCATTCAAACGAGGTGGATAAGAACACAACAAATCTTCAAACAGTTCCGTTCGATTTTCCAGATTTTCCAGGGCGGGGCATAACCTTTTCCTAGGGGGTCACAGCAAGATCGACAGCAGTTTACAACTTCCGCGACACCTCATTTTAAAGCCCATAAAAAACTGAATTGAATGAGCTATTAAATGTTAAATTTGTTTCGGTTGAAACTTTGAGAATGAATTTGGAAACTGTGTTGAAAAATCTGGAAAATCGAACGGAACTGTTTGAAGATTTGTTGTGTTCTTATCCACCTCGTTTGAATGCTGTTTGAAGGGCTAATGGTGGTCATACTGACTATTAAATCGTGTCAATAAACTCAGTTTTTGATGGGCTTTCGAATGGTGTATGAATTATTTGTGTTGTTATTACAAGTGTTGCTGTGACCCCCTAGGAAAAGGTTATGCCCCGCCCTGTACATGATGTGGAGAGACATGACCAGATAACTGCTAAGGGTTGGACATGGCTTAATGAATAACACAATCATCATCAGTGATTGAATGGCTTCTGTAGATGTCATGTGCTAAGTGAAATAAATGTGCATAGTTCTCCACCTCTCTGTTCTATCTACCTTCTCTAAAATGTTCACTATGCAGATAAGAAATATCAGTATTCATTTCTGCTTAACCTTTTGGCAGGTCCACCATATATGATAATATGTAGCATCGAGAAAACCACACCTCCCTTCCTTAACCTTTGTATCGTCTGGGTTCATTGTTAACTCCAGCTCTTTTCTCTTAATTTCCTCTTCCAGTTCTGTTCGTTTTAACCCTTGCTTAAACTGATTTAAACTGTTAAAAGTTAGTTCAGTAAGAAGAAGCTAAGGTCAATGTAGAATGTCATTAATTTCTTTATCTCTTTTTTCTCAATAGATTTTAGACTGTGTTAGTTAAAAATCCATACCATGTATGGGTTCTGGGAAGTCGGGGAGGGGGGGAAGGAGGAGGGGGGCTGGGGGGGAGGGAGGGAGGGGCACGCCAAAAAAATTGTACTTCAATGTCTTAATGATTGACAAATGATGAAATATTTGTGTGTTTGTTTTTTTAAGAAATAAAAAAAAGAAATATCCGTATTCTCTCTCCTTGGTTTATTCCCCAGGGATTTGCATAGCCCTTTGCTCATCCTGAATCACATCCGCCTTGGCCTTGTGCCAGATCTGGGCCACCCCCCCTAACCTTGGTATCACTTTCTTCCTTTTCTAGATTTGATGTATTTGTCATCCATCTTTTTACAGGCCAAGTGGCAGAAGCTGATCTCAGCAGGCCCCGTTTCTCTTGACATGTTTAAAGACATCAGCCTCATGACTCTGGACAGCTTGCAGAAATGTGTTTTCAGCTCTAATAGCAACTGTCAAGAGTAAGTAAATCAGCAGTATGAAGAAGTGCAATAAAAGGAAGATAAGCGGGAATGTATGTTATATTCTGGGAGGCCAATAACTGAATTTCTTTTCCAAATATGTGGGCATACTGAAGCCAGGACTGCACAGAGGGTGAAATCTCAATTTTTGCAATTTCATTTCAGTAATAAATAATTGGCCTGTGTTTTTCCACATGATGAGGCAAGAAACACATGGAATCTATAGTCTAAGTCCTAAACTCAACTTAACATCATTTTTAAAAATAAAGAATTCTCCCAAACAATTTCCCCAAACTCAAAGGGGAAAAAGAGAATGTTATGGATCCAGGCATTTTGCGTCAAAGCTGCTATCCTCTCAAAACATGTTATGTGTATCCCCAGCCTCCAAGCGGTGAGAACCTCTGCCCCAAATTGGCAGCCTAAATCTAGAAACAATCATTGCCTTTATAGATAAGTTTAATGTTATTAAAATTGCATTCAGACATTTGGGCTTCTACAAAAATAGAAATAATGGATGATGTCAGAATATTACATTATTCTTACATTATTCAAAAAGATTCCCAATAGCTAAGTAACTTTGGATGTGTCTGGAATTTTGTTAGAGAAAGCCAACTCTCCTTTTACAGTGGGGCGTTAAAAGTCTTTAATTTTTTCAGAACAACAGCTCACATTTCTCAAAGTGATGAGAATTATCTCTTTGATCCAGAATATAGCAATAGCAGTTAGACTTATATACCGCTTCATAGGGCTTTCAGCCCTCTCTACGCGGTTTACAGAGTCAGCAACTTGCCCCCACAGTCTGGGTCCTCATTTCACCCACCTCGGAAGGATGGAAGGCTGAGTCAACCCTGAGCCGGTGAGATTTGAACCGCCGAACTGCAGAACTGCAGTCAGCTGAAGTGGCCTGCAGTACTGCACCCTAACCACTGCGCCACCTCGGCTCAGATCGGATCTGACCGAGAAGGAGGTTCAGCAGAAGCACCTCACTGAGGACTATTGGCTCTCCAAGCAGAGGGAAGACCTGCGGGAGTGCGAGGCCAGATACCAGTGCCTGGAGGTTCAACGGGTTGAGATAGTCAGCGAGTTGCAGGCCATGATACAGTCCCACTGGAACGAGGCCCTCCGGCTCTTTGCCACCAGCGGTGCTTCCCTCCAGCCTTCGGCCAAAGCCCCAATCTAGGAGGCTGAAGCAGACCCCAAGTCGGAATTTTTGCCCCCCCCCCTCCGGCCCACACAAAAAGACCCCAAAGGGGGAGAGTCTCTGTAGCAACACAAGCATTCATTGCACGTATCTGGCCCAGGGGACGTACGTTTGAGGACTCCTGATTTAGTGCAATATAAAAAATGCAAAAAAACTTTTGCGGACCACCCAAATTGGTGACGGCTGGTCTAATGAATGTTACAAGTGTAGGAAAAAAAAGGTACAAGGACATTTGTGTTACATAGATATGTTAACATTCAGTTCTTCAGACCAATGGTATATATTACTCTAAGCCTGTGTTTCTCAACCTTGGCCACTTGAAGATGTCCGGACTTCAACTCCCAGCGAATGCTGGCTGGGGAATTCTGGGAGTTGAAGTCCGGACATCTTCAAGTTGCCAAGGTTGAGAAACACTGCAGTCTAAGCAATGTTAAGACTTCCTTGCATTTCTTAAGAAAAGATATATTCTTGAATTCTAAGTGCTTCTTCCTATTGACTCTCTTACTTTTTTTCTTGTAACCTTTGGATACATTACAGGAAATCAAGTGACTATATTGCGGCCATCTTGGAGCTCAGCGCCCTTGTGGTGCAGCGGCACACTAAACTCTATTTGCACCCTGACTGCCTTTACTACCTGTCACCCCAGGGACACCGTTTCCGTCGTGCATGTAAAATTGTGCATCGTTTCACAGCAAATGTGATTCAGGAACGGCGAACGGCGATTAACCACTTGGGCGAGAATGCCTGGCTCTCGTTAAAGAAGGGCAAAACCATTGATTTCATCGATGTTTTGTTGTCAGCCAAGGTACGTACCTACTTAACTCTCTTTCAGACGTGGTTAGTGATGTAAATTGCTTAAAGTTTGCTTAGCAAGGAGGCGCTAAGCTCAATGTAAAGATGTTATCAATTTTCTATTCTTTTTTCCAATTTATTTTAGACTGTTTTTGTTAAAGATTTATACCGTGTATGGGTTCTGGGAAGTCGGGGGAGGGAAGGCTGGGGGGGGGGGTTGAGGGGAGAGGGTGGGAGGGAGGGATATATATCAGGTTTGACGAGCGGTGTTAGATTTTAATGTAATTTGATTCCACATGTATATTGTCTTCTCTTTTTTTCTCTCTCTTTAAAACTAGGATATGTTAAGTATATTGATATGGAAGTGGAAACACACCGATGAGAGGAAGAGTGGGAAGCAGAAGGGAGAAGAAAGGTGGGAAGAGAGGGATAGGAGAGAGGGTAAGGGGGGAAGATGAGGAGGATGGTGATAAGGAGGAGTGGAATGTAGAGAGAGGAGAAGGAGAAAGGAAGGGGAAGTAGAGTAGGAGAGGATGATGGAGGGAAGATAGGAAGTAGGAGAGAGGGAGAAGAAAGAGGTGTATGGAGAGTAGAAGAGCTAATAATGGGTGTTAACTTTTGGGGGGTGCGTTGATGACAAGAGGAACTGATGTAATCATTATTTAATACTATATGATACTAGCTATGTATAGTATACATGTGATTGTATGTTATGAAAATGGAAATAAAAATATGTTTTAAAAAAAAAAGATGTGATTAGTTTAACAGAGTTGGAGGATTCCGTGTAGGTCATCTACTCCAATCCCCCATCCAAGCAGGAGACTCTACACCAGTGTTGGCGAACCTTTTCAGCACCAAGTACTAAATTGAGAAAGCACGTGCACGGGAAGAGCAGCTTCCCGGCATGCATGCGCAGGAGTGCCAGAAACTGGAAGAGCAGCACATGTATGCGCCGAGAAGCTGAGCTTTTGGTTTCCAGCATGCATATGCACGCCGATCACCCGGTCTTCCAGTTTCTGGCATGCATGTGTGTGTGAAGATTATGTGGTCGGAACCCGGAGGGTGTGTAAATTTAATTTAGAGCGCAAATTTAATTTAGCCTGCTCGCTGCTCTTGCAGCGCCTTGCGGGGAGATGGCGTCCCCTCCTCCTCCTGGAGCCCATCATGACACAGAGCATCGACTGCAGCTGGGCAGGGCCAGCCAGTGTCTCAGGGTAGAGAGCAAGTGCACGTCTCCCTGAGTGACCCAGGTGCATGCAGCATCAACAAGCGAGATGAGAGGCAAGTCCAGGGGTGCTTCCCTCCCATTCTGGAATATGGAGCGAGTCTCCCTCCCCGCTGTCACCCATACCTTCTCTGCCCACGAAAGGAGTGACTGGGAGGGCAAGGGGTGGGGCCAGCCTGCTGACAGGGAGCCATAGCAGGGGGACGAAAGAGTTCATTTATCTGGGAACCTGAAATGAATCTTGATTTAAATCATATGGTAAAAAGCAGCCAAAGAAGAAGAAAGAACATCAGCAAAAAAAGGAAAAAAAACACCCAATCCTCGACTGTTTTGGGAAATGGTTCAAGAGGGCAACGCATGAGAGAGGGGGGAGAATAGAGAAAGGGAGGGAAAGATAGAGAGAGAGATGAGAGAGAGAGAAAAGGAAAAAGAGAGAGACAGGAATGAGAAAATGATGGAGGGAGAGAATGAGATGGAAAAGAAAAAATGAGAAAGAAGGGAAGAGAAAGGAAAGAAAGAAAAGAAAGGGAGGGAGCGAGAGGGAGAGAAAAACGAGAAAAGGAGGGAAGGAGAGAGAAAAAGAGACCCATTTCTTACAGAAAACACCCGGAGGCACAAAACCAGGGTGGGTGTGGCTGGGTGTGTGTGTGTGTGTGTTATGTGACTGGGTGGGAGTGATGTTGAGTTGGTCATGCCCACCCAGATTTTGTGGTTCTCTGTTTTCTTTTCTGTGGGAACCGGTCCAAATGGCTCTGAGTGTTTAAGGGTGTTGCCTCTTCCTGCCAGATTAGTTTCATCTGCAAATTTGGTAAGTTCCCCTTCTATTCCCTCATCTAAGTCATTTACGAAGATATTGAAAAGTACTGGCCTACGATGGAACCTTGTGGTACAGAGGTGGGTTCCTACCAGATTGCACTAGTTCAGGTGAACCGGTAGTGGAAATTGGGCCTGGGTCACTGAACCGGTAGGGACAGCAGGCTGGCCATGCCCCCAAACCAGCTCAGACGCTCACCCTGCCTCACCTTCGCCACGTGCATCCACAGAACTACCTCCTCCGCACTAGCCCACCCCCATTCCCCATCAGCCAGCATCTCCCAAAGCCGCCGCTGTCGCAGCCGCAGCGGAGATGGGGACAGCCACATGGCTGCAAAGCTTGCCAGGCCAGGTGGCCCCTTCCCCCCAAGGATGAAGCCACTACCATTGCAGCTCCTGGAGCTCATGTTGGTGATCCGGAGGGTAGAGGGAACCAGCCACTGGTCGCAAGCATGGCTGCAAAGCTTGCCAAGCTGCTCCTTCTCCCCGCTGGGCTAGTGTCTCCCAAAGCAGCCGGTGTTGCAGCCACGGGAGGGTTGGGGGCAGCCTAGCAAGCTGGGCATCTGAAAATGGTGCAAAGACAGGGACATCTCTCAGCCGCAGCACTTTCTGAATGGGACTTCGAGGAAAGCAACGGCTCACAGCTGCTAAATTGCACAAGATGCTCCCCCAGCAGTGCAGAGAGAAGCATCCGCTGCCCCCGGAGAGCAGAGGTGGAGGGGAGCAGGCCCCAAAAGGCTGCTCAACCAAGCCTCACCGCTTGACGGAAGTCAAGCACATGTGCATGTGCAGAAGCCGTGTGCGTGTTCATGTGCAGAAGCCGTGCATGTATGCATGCGCAGAAACTCTGCGCACACGCATGTGTGCACACTCACATTTTTGGCAAACCTGTGGTGGAATTATGTGAAACCCACCACTGATCTGGATGCTCATTGTTCTTCATCACATATGAAGAATGAATTCACATGAATGATGCTGTGTTTTCACATGATTGATCACAGAAATGCTGTGGAAGAAGCTTCTCCTCTTGAAAAGGCCGGTGTAGAATGTTGCTATTTACTAATAGAGACATTGAGGTTTCGGTCTGCAGGTTTCATTGGCACAGAAGCCCTGCTTTTGCCAAAAGCCACCGATATATATATATGGAAAAACTCTGAATTGCTCTGGAGATGGGGATCCCAGCAGATCCAGCCAAGGTTTAGTCAAGGCTGTTTATGGCAGAGGGGGAGGATGGCAGTTCATGCTGAGTTCATGCTGAGTGAGACTCTTGATTCAGGAAACAGCATCACCATAGTGAGATTCCCAGGCTGTCTTGTCTCGATAATTTTTTTTTTCACTGTAGGATAAAGTTTTTTCACTTGATTTTTTTCACTGTAGGATGAAGAGGGTCAACATTTGTCCGACGAAGACATAGCCGCTGAAGCTGACACATTCATGTTTGAAGGTGAGGCGGGTGAATGGATCTCATGCATGCAGTGGGTTTCTCCGAAAGAAAAACTGGGGCCTCCATTCCAAGCTGCAAGAGTTACTTGTGCTTCCACTTTGATCAATGGCTTGATCAGTGTAGAGCCTATGTTGTTCACTGCCTTCTCTGGTGCTCTATCTTACTCTTTGCATCTCTTCCCCATGCCAGGCCCCTGGCAAAGGACGTATCCTAAGCACAATGCTTTGAATGAAGGCCCCGTATTATCGGTTGATTATTTCCATGGGCTGCAACAGACTGATATTTGTACCCAAAGGAGCTGAGGTTTCCAATTTCTGGGCCCTCTTCTCCAGCCCACAGTGAATACCTGGCCTTTGGACTGTGTGCCTATCCAATTAAGATCATTCCGCTTCTGGAACTATCATTATCTTTCAAAACCAATGTTTGGATTATACCAAACTGACCTGTGTCCCTTTAATTGTTAGACTTGTTCATTGGCGTTTTATTTTATTTTTTATTAACAAAAATGTAAAATACACACACACAAAACCTAGACGTACACCACATTTACACAATACAATACGAACAGGGGCTTCCTGTTCTTTCTAATAGCAATCATCAATCGATATCGCTCACATTATATTATTTCCCCTTCTATCGTATTTCATTTAGATTTCACCATTCTTAACCCTCTTATTTTACTCATAACTATTGTTTTTGAATTTTGTTATATTCCTTCATTGATTCTTGTTTCTTTCCTCCATCACCGATACCATTTATCCCATATCTGGTAGAATTCTAATTCTTCTTTTCCCTGGATTTCTTTAGTTAGTTTGTCCATTTCAGCACAATCCATGACCTTTCTTATTATTTCATCTTCGCTTGGAGTTAATTTGTTTTTCCATTTCTAGGCAAAGGCAATCCTTGCCGCTGTAATAATATGTAATATTAAATACTGGATTTCTTTTTTGTATTTCGCAGACATTATTCCTAATAAAAAAAACTTCAGGTTTCCATTCTATTTTAACCCCTGTTATTGCCTCCAGCCAATTTTTGATCTTTTTCCAAAACTTTTTAGCCTCCTCACAGGTCCACCATAAATGGTAATATGATCTGTGTATTGATTCGCATTTCCAACATTTTGGGGAGGTATTTGTTAAGATTTTAGCTAACCTTGTTGGTGCCAGGTGCCATCTGTAAAACATTTTGTACTGGTTTTCTTTGTATGCAACTGATAGTGTCATTTTTAAGTTTGTTCCCCAAAATTTTTCCCATTTGTCTAATTCAATATTATAGCCAAAGTTCGGCATCCGTTTTATCATTTGTTCTTTCACACTTTCCTCTTCGTCACTGGAGGTTTTAAAGAAGAAACTGGACAGCCACCTGTGTGAAATGGTAAAGGTTCTCCTGCTTGAGCGGGGGGGGGGGGGCAGGAAAAACCAAAGATACATGTACGAAACCTTCCTTAATAGCAGTAAAACCTTGCTTAACAGGAGCAACTGTGAGAGGGACCTTGCAGCCCTAGTGGACAATCATTAAATATGAACCAGCTTCCGCAAAATTAATGAGTTCCCCTTCTATTCCTTTATCTAAATAATGAAGATATTGAAAAGTACTGGGCCTAAGATGGAGCCTTGTGATTTCCCACTGCTTACTTCCCTCCATGTACAATAGATGTAGTGCCCTTAAGGACTACTCATTGAGTATGGTTTGTCAGTGAATTACAAATCCATCTGGTGGTGAGGTTCTCTATCCCAGATTTTTCTAGCTTGCCAAGAAGTAGGCGGTGGTCTACTTTGTCAAATGTAAAAGAAGAATTTTCTTTGGAATCCTTGGCATTTTTATCGTAAACAAAAGTGGTCAAATGGGATCCCTTTGAATAACTATCACGTAGTCCTGCCCTGGGTAGTTTCCATGTGATTTTCCTTTTGTTTCAGGCCATGACACTACAGCAAGTGGATTGTCCTGGATTCTATACAATTTGGCTCAACACCCCACGTATCAAGACCAGTGCCGGGCAGAAATTCGAGATCTGCTGCAGGGACGGGAAACAGAAAGCATTGAATGGTAATGGGCTGCGGGCAGAAAGAAAGCAGTCCAGAGGGTGGGAAAACAAGGCCGATTCAGATGTTATTTGAAAGAGAAAGTGAACTAAGGCAGAGCTAATGTCTTCCAGGTGTGAAATTATAATGTTACATAATTATTGTGGGAATAAGTCCACAAGAGTTGCCAAGGTTGAGAAACTCTGGTCCAGAGGTTAATTAAATGATGGTATCGTTGAGGATTATGCAAATTGTTTGCTTAGCGTTAGAGAACCTGTTGTTAAGGTTTCCTTGAAGTTGTCTGCTTGGAGAGTATTACATGTCTGTGTCACAATGCCAATACCCCCCTTGGCCAAAGTGAGTCAGAAATGGGGAAGATCAAAAAGATGCTTAGGAAGGGTTTCATTTTGAAGAGCAGGCTGAGGACTTTGGCTGCGCAAATGAGAGCGGGACTCAACGGCTGCTCTCTCTAGCTGGAAGCCAATTTGTAAATCCATCCATTGTTTTTCACAGCAACATGATTGGCTTTTAAAAATTTCCGTCTGCCTCTGCTTATTGGGTGATTTATGCTTTGCAGAGTTAGTAGACATTTGTCTTTTACAAGCTTCCCAGCTTTGAGTTTGGTCTGGTTTGAATACCCAAAGCTGAATCACCATCAGAATGTATTATTCCCTTCCTTTCCGAACAGTTGACATATTCGTGACTTTCCACCTACATTTTTGATACCTGTAACTGTAGCTGATCAAAATAGGATGCTGCTTTTTCTGGGTTTGACCAGGGAAAGTATGTAGGATAGTTCAGGGAGAGTTTCCCCCCCCCCAAGTTTTTTTTATTTTGTTTTATATATATGTATCAATACATGAATAGTGTGGCCCCTGGGTGTCATGCATTCTGATACGAATAAAACTGGTACAATTAATCATAGTTATTACATTCAACCAGTGGTGGGATTCAGCCAGTTAAGAATGGGCTACCAACCCTTCCTGCAGCCCCTGGGAAGAGAGAGAGAGAGAGAGAGAGAGAGAGGGAGGGAGGGAGGGAGAGAAAGAGAGAGAGAGAAAGAGAGAGAGAGAAAGAATGAAAGAAAGAAAGAAAGAGGCATAAAAAGGAAGGAAGGAAAAGAAAAGAAGGAAAGTTGGAGAGAGAGACAAGAAAGAAGGAAGGAAGAGAAAGAAAAAGAAAGTGGGGGAGCGAGACACAAGAAGGAAGGAAGAGAAAGGAAGGAAAGAAAGAAAGGAAAGAGAGATACAAAAAAGAAAGGAAGAAAAAGGAAGGAAAGAAAGAGGGAGAGAGAGAGACAGACACAAGAAGGAAGGAAGGAAAGAAGAAAGAAAGAGAAAGAAAGAAAGAAAGAAAGAAAGAAAGAAAGAAAGAACTTATGATCACAATTGAGACCAAAATTTTGGTTGCTAAGCAAGAGCGTTGATAAGTGAGTTTCACCACATTTTCCAAGGTGGCCACGCCCACCCAGTCACACGCCCACCAAGTCACTCCCACAAAACAGGCCACACCTACAGAATAGGTTCTTAAAAATTTTGAAACCCACCACTGCCTCACTGGGTGCAGCGAGGTGCGCGTGTGCAACCCCGGGACATCTACCCATCTGCCAGGAGCACTGCTGCAAGGGGCGGGGCCAGCCAGTGGTGGGATCAGCTGGTTCACCAAACTGCAGAAAAAGTTAGCTACCCATTCTCCGAAACCTGTGTGAACTGTCTGAATTCCACCCTTATAATGTACCCCAAAAGTCTTGCTAAGTAATGAGGCTTAATGCCAATTAATGCTGTAAGACACCCAGAGTCATTTTATTGCAAGATGGGTAGCAAATAAATGTAATAAGTAAGCAGACAAGCAAACAAACAAATGTCTCTTCTCAGGAAAGATCTCTCCCTCATGCCCTTCACTACCATGTGCATCAAGGAGAGCCTCCGCCTGCACCCTGCAGTCACAGCCATATCTCGGCGTTGCACTGAAGATGTGAACCTTCCTGATGGACGAGTTATCCCTAAAGGTATGTGCTATGGAAGGAGCCCCAGGCCGTCCTTCGTTAATTATCTCTATCTGGCATTGGATTCCCTTCTTCTCTCTATGACTGTTCCCTGCCTGCATTAGCAGTTGTTCCAGGCTACTATGCCATCCTGTTTTGGGCTCCATGAGGATTAAACCTGTTATAAAGTAAACAAAGTGCAAAGTATATTGAATAAGAAAAAGGTCCCAGTTTGGAAAGTTGGGCACATACTGGATTGCAATGATGTTCCTTTTGCAGTATTTATCTGATAAAAGCTGAATGAGACTGTTTTGCTTTCTCAAATGCTGCAATGGCCATTTCTAATCTAATAAATCTCTACTTAACAAGCAATTATTTCACCCCAAAATAATTTTTAAAGCATTCAATTATTATGGGTCTTACAGCAATAGATGTTATGCTCCACATTTTGTTCAGGCCCCTCTGTCTCCTTCTTCTTGAAAATGTGTGTGCGTGTTGTCCTTCCTTCTTAGGGTTCCAATTGTTGCTACTTGTAGGATACAAAGTTTGCTTGGTATATCTTGTCACATCTGTGGGAGAAAAACATGGGTCTCCCTATGTCATGTAGTTTATTTATATATTGTTATTTTTGAACGTGGCTTTTCACTGCTCAGGAAACCTTTTAGTCTTTTCTATTCTATTCTAAGTCCATCACTAGGGATTCTAAAACTTCAACTTTCCTCTGCCCCTAGCTATCAAAAGAGGGGGCCAATTACAGAATTGATTCCAAAAACACTTTTGAGCTTTTTGCCACAAACTGTTCACGGCTTCACCTTAAATTGGGTATGCATTGTGGCAAAATGATTAGGGGCGGTTTTTAAATGCTTGTCCGCTGCATTTGCTAGGACAGAAGACAGGAGGGCTGTCCCTGTGGTTCTTTGAGCCCATCTCGCTCGATTTGCCTGGCTTGATGAAAGGGGCATTGTGTTCATCCCAAGAACAACTGTTGTGGGGTGGGGGTGATGAAATGCCCCTGTTGGGAAGTGGAAATGGCCACCATGGAAGAGGGCGCAATGGGCAGGGGTGGAAAAGCTGGGTGTGTGTGTGAGAGAGAGTAACAGCCAGGCAATACATGATGGTCCTCTTTATGAGGCAACTCTAAGCTGGGAGCAGAGTCATCAACTGACGTTTTGTTGGTTTATTGATTATGTGCCATCACGTTATTCAAGGAAGATCTCAGATCTTCTGAAAATCTGTAGCACTAACAAAGTTATGAAACATGTTTGAACATAAAAACCAACCAGCCGGACGTTGCCCTATTCTTTGCTCTATCTAGTAACAACAGCACTTCATTGGCCAAGTTCTGTCATCTCCCTTTGCCCATTTCCTGCTTTTGTGAATCTCTCTCCACCTTTGGTGACATGTAGAGTTCATTCGATTCTTCTCTCTGCAGGGAATGTCTGCCTGATCAGCATCTTTGGGACCCACCACAATCCTGCCGTATGGCCAGACCCAGAGGTAGCATTTCCCCCACTTCCTTGCAGTTTGCTGGTCTGTGTAGAATTTTAGCCTGGGAGACTCCCTTCCCCTTGCAGACGGCCTGCTCGGATGCTGTTTTGGAGGGAGGTGGGAATAGCTAAGTATACTTGTTTCTAAAGTTATATTCTGCTTTTTGTTCATTGAGGTATAAGAAGAAGAAGGTATGTATGTATGTATGTATGTACGTACGTGTGTGTGTGTGTGTGTGTACGTATGTATGCATGTATATTTCTGAGGGAAATGGGAAGTTCAAAAATGTGAAAAACGAACAAAGTTTGAGTATTAATTAATACTCACACAATTTAAAAGCATAGATTAAATCTTGAAATATTAGTCAAAAATCACCTCTTCTGATGCGCATTTTTTCTACAGAAAACCTGGGCTCCCATATTTATGAGTATTATAGTACAATATATGATTTCCCATATATTACACTAATCAATGGATCAGCCAAGAAGCAAATACCTGTGCATAGAACATATATCTTTTACACTAATTATATAACAAAATAGTGAGCATTACACTACATTAATGCAGAATAATTAAAAAATTAGCTTCTTTCTCAATATGTATGTAAATTCATATTTTGTGCCCACTATTTTCACTAAGAAATGGAGTCTCGGGGACAGGAGCAGCGTCTATTTTATATGACAAAATGTGAAATAGAGTTTGATGGTTTTTCCTTCAACAAAACAAAACGTAAATTATTGAACTGTAGCACCTTAAAAACTCTTTGTTCATGTGCACGGCGATTGTTTTATTGATGTTAATGTTTTTACATTTAATGCTAATTTTTTTTAATGAGGAAGAATGGAAAAGTTGTAATGTTATCTACTGCCTTATTCTTCTCCCTTGGAGTTCTGTAACTGATAAACTGTTATTCCTTAGTTGCAAGCGTCTCTTTTCTTTTTCTCCTTCAACCCCCTTGGAGCTTGGGAGCGGGGGTGGGGCCTTCAGGGCCTGGGGTCAATTCTGCATTGCATGGTCTCTTTTGTCAGGTGTAAGATGATTACTGGCATCTAAGGTTTCCTTTGAGTGAGCCTGGCTCCCTCAAACCCGCGACTTGTGCAGTTAGGCCCTCTTTTGCCTGTAAGGCCAGGCAGGGATCAATAAATGCATTTTTGCTACCTGTTTGAAATTGCAAAGAGCAGGTAATGTCAAGCATCTACTTGTCTTTAAATTGTGGCAGAAAGCAGACGACCTATATTCTACAGACATATATCCATCTGTCCATAAAACAGTCTCTGCAAGTTTCCTGGGTGGAATGTTTTCAGAATTAGAACAAGACAAGAATCATCTCTAGTTCTATCATTTTCATAATCATCTCTAAGGAGTAGTCCTCAATGAAACCACTGTATTTTTCGGAGTATAATTATAATTCCTTATGTTCACATTCAACCCATTCAACCCATTCATCCAATCTATTTATCTTTCAAAGGTCTATAACCCACATCGCTTTGATTCAACACATCATCCACTAGCTTTTGTGCCGTTTTCTGCAGGACCCAGGTAAGAAAACATACAGCTAGAGACAAAATAATTGTTAAGAAAAAGAAGAGAAGGGTGCTAGAGGATATCCATGGGACATTTCTAATGGGGGCTCTTGGGGCAAGGAACATGAAACAAAACATGCTGAAAGTTTCAGCACAGCAGCCAGTTTAGTCGCTAATGGAAAAAAAGCCTTAGAGATACTCAGAATCCTGGGGACTTCTGGTTGACGTCGCAGCGGGAATGGACTGGAAACTAGCAGGCTCTGTTGAGTCCCGTGAAAAGCCAGCCGGTAAACTGCTGCCGGGAGGCCTTCAGGTCATAGCCGCCTTGCGGTGAAGAAAGGAGAGGGGTTTCACGGACCGCGAGGAATCAGCAATTTTCTTGCTAGGTCAGAAATAGCTCTCCCGATTGGCAGCGGGGGGGTCTATGGCCTCCTCGAAGCTGGGACAACCGGGCCTAAGAATTGAATTGGAGCGGTTTTTGGACAGAATGCTGGACTGGTGAGATAATTACCAACTCACATTTAAAGGGAAAAATCTTGCAAGTGGAGTTTCAACATTCCTGAGCTTGGATCAGCAGCTATTTGGCCCTTGGAAAAAATAAAAAATAAAACAAATTGAGGCTATAATACAAAAGCCCAAGAATAATCTTTATATTTGGAAAATTGGGGAAAGCTTAAACATTCTAAAAAAATGATTTTCGGGAGAAAGTAACATTTTTATGTGTATTTTAAACTCCCTGGATACTTTGACAGACAGCTGGTTTTTATAGACTATTTTGTATGAAACAGAAACTGAGAGTGCCATCTACTGGAGGAAAAAAAGGAGTACAATATTTTAAGCCTGGTAGCCTTGATGAGTTTAATGCATAAGATCTGACTATAAAAAAACAGGAGAAGTAGCAGCTGGAAGACCTGACTTGGCCACACAGAAGAAGATGATAATTTTGACACTGAGAACATTTAAGGAGTGCTTGTGTTTTCTATTTGGTTTTTTCCCCCCCTTCTCTCTTTTTGGAAGACAGCTAACTTTTAATTTGGATTTAATTCAATTCGGATTTGACTATTTTTGAAATTGGCTTACTACTAACTCAGTGGAACATTTTATTTTTGAAGAGAAGAGGAATAACTGAAGAAAAGAAAAGCAAGGAAATTAAATAGACTTTAAATTTTGGTAAATTGTGAAAAGAGATAATTGGGGAGGTTTTAAAAACTTTAAATTGCTATAAAATGGAGCCTCGGATGTATAAAGATTTATTCTTGTTGCTAAAAATGTGTGTGAATCTCTAATAGGCAATAAAGAGACAGGAAGTTTGTTTAAACATACAGGAAAAAATAGAAGATAAATTTGAAAAGGGGAATTCAAATGAGATACAAGAATTTAAGACTATAGAGGAGAAAGAATTAAAAATAAGAATCAGACAATATCACAGAAATTTATGGTAATGTAATAAGAGTAGAGAAGAAAGGGGAAAAGCCCCTCCAAAAAATGACAAAGTTAAAAGGCAAAAAGGGAAACATTTTGAAGAGACAAGAGGAAGACCTATGTGAGGGGTGCTCAAACAATACAACAAAAAGAAATAAAAGGGATATAGAAGAGAAAGTACAATACAGATAAAAACAAAAAAAGAGAGAAATAAGACATTAAGAGAGCAGGATGAAAGGCAAATAAAAAAAATCATTAAAGAATGGGATACTATTGAAATTGGAATACAAAGCTATGTTGAGAAATGATCATTTTGTAAAGATGACTGCAACATATATAATAAGGTAGATCAGTAGATGGGAATGTGAAAGTAGGTAACAATGATAATATTAATTTTGATAGTAATTTAAATTAGGTTGGGAATTTAAAATGTTAATGATTGGGAACGGGGAATTTGAGGGATCCTTCCGGAAATGAAGCAATATGGTAAACAACTGGTGTAATTGTAAGAGAGGAGAAACAGAGGGTGTATAGCGATGTTATTTAAGTGTAAAAATAGAACAAGAAATGATAAAGAATTATATAAAGAGAATATTACGGCTGAAGTTAGAATAACAAAGTTATGGTGAAAAATGATTAATTTGTAAAAATGAATTAATAACACTTAGTTGAAGACATAAATAAAAGATGTATAGCAATGATATTTAAACTTAAATGTAATTATGGAAGAAGGTAAAGGATTATATAAAAGAGATGAATATTGATAAAGTGAGAAGATTAGAATATATTAAAATTACGATTATGAATATGATGTGACCCGGTCAACACTCTGACCATAAAGTATGTATGGTGGGAAAAAAGAAAAATTGCAATAAAACTTGTTTTTTCTTTAAAAAAAAGAAAAGCCTTCATGAAGCTAGATTTAGGATTTTAGGATTTTTTAGGATTTTATTGGGTTTTTATGCCGCCCTATTCCCGAGGGACTCAGGACGGCTCACAATAAAAAGGGGAAGGGATACAATAAATAAATAAATAAATAAACAACAATTTAAAATTATACAACAGCCGTAACCTCGAATGGGGCTGGATGGCTCAACAGCCCCAGGCCTGCCGGAGCAGCCAGGTCTTAACTGCTTTGCGGGAGGCCAGGAGGGTAGTGAGGGTCCGGATCTCCACGGGGAGATCGTTCCAGAGGGCCGGAGATTTGTCCGAGCTTCACAAAAAGAGAACTGTTGTAAAGAAAAGTTAGCCACTTGGCCACTGAACTGGAATCTTCTCTGCAGGAACTGCATTGGGCAGAACTTTGCCATGGCAGAGATGAAGGTGGCCCTGGCGCTGACACTGTTGAGGTTTGTGGTGCGGTTGGACGAGAGCCAATCTGTACGGCGCAAGCCAGAGCTAATCCTGCGGGCGGAGAATGGACTGTGGTTGCAAGTAGAACCAATCCGCGCCGAATCTTGATCAGAAATTCTATATGCGGGATTACATTTGCTGATCTACAACCTGGAATCTATATTGTAATGTGCCAGAGATGCTTTTTGCTTCTAGCTTTGTAGAAGGCAGGATTGTTATTTTGCACACATCTTTCTACCACTGTGTCTATGTCTTCTAGTCTACCAATTGCTACTCAGCCCTAGTTTATTGCTTTGCTACTGTCAGCCTCTGCTTTGCTGTTGCTTCGGCTGCCATGAAACAGGGAGGGAGGGCATGATATTTGGGAGGGGTTACTCATTGTGCTGGAGGAAGGTTCTGGAGTTCAGCTGCCGGTCGGACTACGCATGCGTGGGAGATTCCCGCCAGGACTAAGGGCACCGACATTCCATCTTCGTGATGCCTTTTGAAGTTATCTCGCACCTGACACTTGAGAGAATTATGATTGGACTGTAACTGTGATGCCAAGGGGAGGGGAATGGGCTATTCTATATATCAATCGCTTTCGCGCCTAAATATTCAGACTTCGCTTCGCTATGCCTTTAATCATTTATAATTAGTAAAAGTACACTTGATTTCCACACATGGAGTCTCATGGTCTTTCTTTCCTAATTATCTAATGGAGAGGTGCTGACAGCTACCATGAAGATCTCCAAGATATATTCTAAATTAAAGCTATGTGAAATGAACTTCTGGCTTGGTTTTAAATATTTAGGTAATGGCAATTCTGAGCCCTGGGTCAAAACTCAGGTTTTCTGATATGAGGTCTATCACCAATTCTGAGATATGCCTTGGGATAATTCCTCAGGGAATGCTCGGATCCGAAAATGAAGTGGTTTTTAAGCTTTCCAGAGCTGGGGGAGCATGAATATAGTTTTGCTTCTCAAATCTGAGCTCTGGTTCAAGAAGATTTTCTGACTGAATTCTGAGATACAGTAGTGGCCAAAATTCTGGAAACCTTTTGGAAAAGGGGTATTTTTGAGGTTTGATGGCCAATAACACTACTTTTCCTTTGAGTACCATGTTTCCCCGAAAATAAGGCATGCCCTGCTAATAAGCCCAATCGGGCTTTTCAGAGCATGCGCCATAATAATTCCTCCCCCAAAATAAGCCCGCCCCAACTATTTAAGCGCATGCGCAACCGATCCCCGCCATCGCCACTGTACCACCTACCGGTACAACTTGCGGGGCAAAAAGAGGGCCCACCACAAAAACAGCGGCAGGCAAAGCAAAGTGGTTCCCCCCGCCCTTCCCTCCCGCGCAAAAAGAGTTGCAAAAAGAGAGGCAGGCCAACTGTAATGGCTCCTCTCCTAACTTAAGAAAGTAAAGACTCTTGAAATGGATTACTTCAAAAGGAGACTTTAATTAAGCAGAATGGAAAACCATTAGAGGCAAAGCAGCATCTGAAGCCCTTTAGGCCATGCAAGTGGGATTAAGCTGATAATGGCCCCTCCCCTTTTGTCCGAATGCAGATTCTGGCCAATACACAAGTGTGAAGATGTTTCCTTAACTCTTCTGCCCTGGGAGTTGAATAAAACACACATTTCAGTCATCTAGTCTCCCGCTTAATTTTAATTTCTTCTTAATGTGTTAACAATATCATTATTGCCTCTCCAAATTAATCACATTTAACATATTATTTCCATCTATTATTCTGTTCTACTATTAATAACATCCATCCTCAGATTTAATTTTGTATATTAAATGTTTCATTTAATTAGGTTTCCACAACTAGTAATTTTACTCTATCTCCCACACTTTGTGTTAAACTCAAACCTTTGGCTATCATTCCATTCCATTCTATTAACAAATCCTTTTCTTTCTTTTCTCCTTTCAACCATTTTCTCTTAGTCTCTCAGGAACTTCATTTCTCTTATAATCTTTTCTCTCCGTCCATTTATTTGCCTTTTTCTTTTACTTGATCTTGCCATTTTTATATTTTTTTTCTTTTGAATTCTTTTTCTCTTTTTTAATTCTATTATTCTAGTGCCTCTCCCCATTTTTTCCCTACAACTTTCCTCAGTATTTTCCATTTAACTTTCCCTTTTTTGAGGCCATTTCCCTCTTGGGTATGTAACTATAAATCCCTGCATAATCATCAGAATATGTTTCTTTTTCAATCTCTTTTTTTATTTCTATGATACCCTCTTGTTTTTCATTCAGCCCCTTTTCTTTCTCCTTTTCCCCTTCTTCTTGCTCTACGTGTTCCCTCTGAGTTTCCATTATGTTTTCCCCAATTAGGGTTTCCCGTGCATTTTTTAACATATCAGTATTTCATTATACATCTAAGATTCCATATTGCCTGTTTATTTTATTTAACAAATTATTTAAGTTTTTCTTTCTTTCTATTGTATGACTTTTGTATCACATTTACTTAGTCTTAAAGTTTTCTTTTCTTTTTCTTATTCTTGTTTCCAGCTTCTAAAATCCAGTTCCACTTTTTTTCCCTTCTGCCCAGCCAGTAAGTCCAGACCCCAATACTGTTCCAAAAACCACTCCTGTTATTTCATACAGTTTCAAAGCATCCTTATCGGTTACAGTCAAGGCCAAATTGCAGGTGTATTTTCCCTATCAATTTCTGTTAGCTTTTGCAATTTTCTCTTCTCGCCACTAGATGTCGCCCTCTAAGCAATGTGTTCTAGCTGTCAAATGCTGTCAAAGTTCTATTTATTCAGTAAAAATCGAAAAAAATAGCAAAAGAAAGAAAAGAAATTCCCCCCATGTTTTTATTGTTTTTAATATTTCCAAGTCCAGTTTTGGAAGTGAAACTTCTAGAGCTTTCAGTTTTTATCTCTGCCCCACCCCCTTTTTTTTCTCTTCAAAAATCCCCCGTCTGCCAAATAGGCGCCAATTTCTGCTCTAGGTCTCTTTTAAATCCAAATTTAAGTTTTCTTTATCTTGGGTTGATCACTCTTTCACCCAGGTCCAACACTTTGTTCCAGCACCTCTCCTGCTCAGATAGCTTAATCCAGTGGCCCCAACTTTACAACGGCCATTAACAAGGACGCTGCCGCTTGGCTGTCAGATTGAAGAACTTTTGTCTTCGGACCTTCCAGGAACTGCCGGTTTCTCTCGGTCTGCCAGACGTTTCCTCTTTTTCCCCTGTTCCTCCAAAATAGATTCGGACCCTTCCTTGAATCCCTGGCAGCTGGCATCCGGCTGGGGTTTTTTGCAGAGCCCATCAGAGATCCGCTATGTTCCCGTTTCTGTTGTGGGACTCTTAAGAGCCCACACCTCCCACGTCTGTCCAGCTGAAGAACTTCCTGTCCAATCCCAGGGTGAGAAATCAACTCTCTGTGCCTGAGAGCCAATGGCTATCCATCCTACAGTGAAGCGAACCCACGAATCAAAATCTATGGGACATGCTGAGTTTGTCAGAACCCTCCATTTAATAAAGCATCAATTATGGTGGTCCCACATGAAGGACATAGAGCAATATGTTGCTAGCTGCCCAGTGTGTATAGCAGCAAAGGGCTGCCCTGGTAAGTCGCCAGGGTTACTGCAGCCAGTTACCAACCCCATGGCACACTGGAAGCTGCTGTGATCTAGGTTGTCACCAACCTCTTTTCTTAGCAAGTACATTTTTAGCTTGTCCCAAAATCTGCTCTACATTGTACTTAGCAAGGCTTTGTGCAGCACACAAAGGCTTCACGGGCTGCCAGACTGGATAATCTGAGACAGGGGTGTTGTCAGCCCTGGAGGCCATCTTTTTCTTTGGATCTTTAGAGCTGCCACATTTAGTGCTGTGGAAAAGTGGGAGAGTGTTTGCATGGAGTTGATATAATTATTTAGCCATAACAACATTCTTTCTTTGAGAGTCAAGGACGTTCAGCCTGCACCTGGAGAG
This sequence comes from Thamnophis sirtalis, assembly GCF_051295495.1. Lineage (NCBI taxonomy): Eukaryota > Metazoa > Chordata > Lepidosauria > Squamata > Natricidae > Thamnophis > Thamnophis sirtalis. Next base: position 177,073,853 of record NW_028261383.1, read on the forward strand.
GCGTGATTGGGAGGCATCTCCATTTGGGACAGTGGATTGATTGGACCAGGTGATGGACATGTGGGTGCAAGGGACTTCTTTTGGGTAGAGAAAACCCACGAACTTTCAGATTCGGGTTTTCCCAGATGTGCCAATATGACGTCTCTAATAAATTGGATCTTTGAGGAACTGCTTGCCTCGGAGTCTTACTTGGTTAGGGGGGTTATTTGGAACCCTGACAGGTGTCCAATTCATCTCACAATTCTGGCAAGAGTTTCTCAAGCTGTTGGGGACCACTCAGGGGCTGTCCTTGCACCATCCTCAGATAAATGGAGCCTGTGAACGTACGAACGTCATGTTGGAGCAGTACCTTAGATCAGTTACCAACAAAATAAGTGGTCTGACCTCTTCCCATTCATAGAAATTGCATACAATAATGCAGTTTATTGCAGTATCGGACTCAGGCCATTCTGAGTGGTAACCAACCAAGACTTTGTGGTTATACCAGAATTGCCACAGAATGACAGAATGGATTAAATCCCTTCAAATTATACCTGGCCCATTGTGCACAAGGCACTAGAACAGTGATGGCTAAGCTTTTCGGCACTGAGTGCAAAATTAGAGCACGCACGCACTGGCCAGCTGGTCTGCCATACATCTGTGCCGGCCAGCTGCTCTCTTCTAGGTTCCGGCATGCCAGTTGGTCTTCGCGCAAACCCTAAATCAAAAGAGAGCAGCTGGCTGATGTACATGCGTTCATGCGTGTGATGGAAGAACAGCTGACGATGGTGTGCATGCCCACAGCAAAACTGTTACCAAAACAATTTGTTTGAAACCAGTTGGATATGGGGGGGAAGGGCCTGGGAAAGTATGTAGGCAGTTTTTATGTGCAAACAGTTGGGACAAGTTCGACAAATAGAAATATTTTTTAAAAAGTTTAAACTGCATTTCAGTCTGCACAATTTAAAGAAAAGTGCTGCAAAATATTGTATTACTAGGTTTAATTTTAAGTTTTTAAATAATGCAGGTTTCATGTTAGAATGCTTCCTTTTAAGTAAAACATACAAAGTGGTCTTGTTTTTCAGAAGTATTCAAAATAAACACTGTAAAATCTCTTGTCCAAATAACTGGGAACAAGCATTTAAAATTTTTTACATCAGTTTAAATAATCAAGTAAATATTCCAATTATAACACAAATGTTTAGTGATATACCATAGTTGACAGATCCAATTACATCTATTTTGGAAAGACTAAAACAATGTTAAAAGTATTTTGGGAAGGAGAAATTATTAATCATAACTAATTTATGGATTAACCAAGGTTACCCTTAGAGAGACCTATTATCTATTAAACTTAGTCATGGATGGAACCCAATGTTTTATTCGAGGACTTGACCGTAGTACACATTTTAGGCATTAAAGAAAACCTACATTTTAAAAAGCAAATATGTAAATTGCCATCAAAATGAAATCTAAAACATAACATCATGTCATTGGATGTGAAATTTAACAGATTGGGACAATGATATACATGGACATAATACAATGGGAAATGTGCGAGGGCGGAAATCCTTTAGAAAAATAATGCATGAAGAAATAAAAATGACACATTGGACAAAATGTGTTAATTTGGGATATAAAATTGGATTAGAAAACCTTTCTTCCCCTGTTACTCTGTCTATGTATTTGTAAAAGATAAATTTAACATCAAAATTTGAATGTTATAAAAATATATTAGAAAATATGTGTCTAAAATCTGCTATTTTTCATGATTATTATAGGCATAAAATATATGAAACTATAACTATAAATCTGGGTAACTTATAGGTATTATATGTATCCTTCTGTAGGAGGAATTGAATTCTTGCTTACGTGTTGAAAGGCCTCCTTTGTCTGCAAAACTAGGCGTCCTCCTCCTTTGAGAGAGGCAACTGGTGATGCCTCTCCGTATGAAATGGGTTTTCCTGTTTACGGAGGTTGATAAAAGTTCTGCAGTACTTGAGTGGACCTGCTCCATTTCTCCCACTGGATCCTATAAAAATCACTTTCAAAATACACTTTTAATTGTGAGATGATGAATACTTGTAAATGTCCATACAAAAGGTAGGATAACGATGTTAGCTGCATTCATGTCATTAATTTTGTAGTTTGTAAATTCAGTTGCTTTTAATAGATTGGATACCACTAACCTCCGGGTCAGAAATAATATCAAATGGCACCAGAAATCAGATAATTACTCCGATTATTGTTATTTGGACATGTTAGTTAACAGAAACGTGAACTTATATTTTTCTATTCATTCCCAGCCCCTTAGTTATTAAGTGTTCAGAACGAATAGAATTTAAAAATAAATGCATAAAAAGCCAAGACCACAATTTGGTAGAGACCTTCCACCAACAGAATTTCCCTTTATTTTAGTTTATTAATTGGATACATAAGGAGGCACTTATTTCAAACTGCTGGGAGCTTTTTTTCTTTTTCCTTTTAAAGATAGAAAGATATATAATATAACCCCTTCACATATGGTAACAAAGAATCGAGACAACTAATCAGAGAAGTCCATGCTACATGGCAAGCACCTGTTTCTGGAGAAGAAATATATTGCAAAAGAGGTTCAAAGCCCTTAGTAACGACTTTGGCAATAGAGGGACATTTACAGGAAGGCAGTGCTGGTTATTGACATAGGATTTAAGCAAGAATAAAGGCACAAAGTTAGCACTCCGGAAAAGTCATTTGCTGTAAGACGTGAAGCAAGCCATTTCTGTTTCTGTTCACATAGAGAGAGAGAGGCGTCACTGGAAGGAAGCATTAAGGCAGATGTCTCTGTTCCACAGATCTTATCTTAGGAAGGGCAAAGGTGTGTTAAGTGGGAGTGGGCTGAGAAGTAGGTCTTCTTTAAAAAAAAAAAAAAAACTAGAATCAAAGAAGTGCCAATACAGTCCGTTTTATGAAGAAATATATACAACCGTCGCCCAGAGGGGGCAGATTGCTTTCTGCTGACAAGGCTTCCGTCTTGCTCCACAAACTCTTGGAATAATGATGGTTCTAAAGATAAGAGTAGCCAACATTAAAAAGAAAAAAAAAAGCCTTTTCAGAGACCATAGACTCCTATGAGAGTTTCTGTGGGGCAGGGGGAAATCTAATCTATCCTGGGACAGTGTTTGCCACAAAGAATCTGCCTCAACCGAGAAGCAAATATACTTCAGCTGAACTGAAGGGCAAAAAAATCTGCATCGGGAAGTAGGAACATTTTTCCGTATCTCGTCATCTCTGCAAAGATCACAGTTTCTCACCGCTTCTCTGTTGGAGATTGAGTAATTATCCTGGCCAATTTCATATTAAAATGATTAAATCATCTGCAACTGGCCATTGTTCTTTTCTAGTATTACATCAAGCTCATCCCAAATTGTATCTGGCAAACTAAGTTTGTCTCTTCCATTGAAGCATCCTCACTGGTTGTGCAAAGGGTGGCATGCATAAATCAGCACTATACCTGAGACTCAAAAACAATTTGATGCATTCCTCTTTCCAATGATTCTGTTTGATAAAATCTTCAGTTTCGTAAATCGGATTTATTAGCCATTTTTATTTGCTGTTCCATTATTTTTCAGAGCTATATGAAATATTGATCAATATTGTACTAAAATGCCATGGTGGAAAGATAAAAGTCTGAGAGGAAGATTTCACATATATTATAACTAAGGAATCAAAAGGGTGGCAGGGAGAATAGATCCAATCAACATTAATGGCGGGAGATTCTAACAAGTGTTAGTGGAAATACAATCTCTCTAGTTTTACACATTTGCAGGCATTCTCATCACAATCACTCAAGTACCTGGGGGTGGTTTCTCTATTTCCAACAAAGTGCAAAACAATTCCACAAAACAGAAGCGTCCATGTTCCCATGTGGTACGGCCACCATGAAAAACCGGGAAGAAATCAACCCTCCTCTTCCCAGAAGGGAAGACTCTGGTCATTAAATCCTTTCCTAGCCAAGACCCAGGGACACAGAGAGAAATAGAACAGGAATGCTTGGCTTCTCGGAGCTATTTACAGGTAATCAACCGACAGCATCTACTTCTTGACGTCTGTTGCTATGGTTGTGTTATTGTTATTGGAAAGAAAGGGAGGAGGAGAAGAAATGGGGGAAATGTGCTTGACGTATAACTGACCACTTACAAAGAGCAGAAGCTCTTTGTAACCGGTCAGTTATAAGCCAAGGCACATAAAGGATTACACTAAAGATTAAGCATGAGTTCTTTCCATAAGATTAAGAAGCAATGTTGCCTTCTCCTCTGAGTAGTGATCGTGGTTAATCCAGTAAGGAAGGCTCAGTTGGTCTGATAATGGTAGGCCGGTTTGGTGCTGCAGGAGGTCTTCTGCTGCAGAGAAGAGGAAGAGAGAAACAGAAGGTGGAAATGAAACAGACGTTGCCCAGGTATAAGAGCCTCAACATTCCTGCCCATTATTTCTCTGGTTCTTCTGAACTCCTATGCGATGTGCAAACGTTATAGAACTGTTGCTTATCTTCTAGACAGCCTAAGATCATTTCTCCTTTTCCTCTCCATTTCAACTTTTGCTGAATTTGACAACAGTTACTTCTCTGGATGTGAAAGGAGGCTCTTAAAGTTACACCTGCTTTCCATAGATCGTCCAACCACTAAAAAAGCTGCACTATGCCAAGACTCTACATAAGCAATTTTCTAATTATTTTAGACAGTATCTAAATCTTCTATATCAATTCAAAATGAATAAGTTTATACAGGAACAAAGACTGTGACTATTTCATAAGAACAGACTTACGCCATAGTCCAGGTTAAAAAATTAGCTAAGAGAAATCTGACCTGGCTCTTACCTGGGCACACCTGGAGGTATACCAGGTGGAATACGTGCCGGCCGGGAGGGAATTTGAGGCGGGGCTGGGAAAGGTTCATTATTAGTAATAAATGCATTTTGTGCTACAGGACGCAAAGGAATGGGTGGTGCCACGAAGGAGGATGAGCCTGCTGCTGGCACTGGAATCAAGGGAGGACCAGGCATGGGTCCCCTCACAGCTGGGGGTCTTCCTGGAGGCAACACGGTAGAAGGAGGCCTGCGCTGAGATGTTGGGCTGTAAGAGAAAAGAAAAAGGACATATTAAAATGTTAAAGTTAGTATAACAGAACTCCAAATAATATCAATCATTTTCAGACAAAGCAGACAACAACGTGTGAGGTTTATTTCAAAAGCAACAGAAGAATATTCTTATAGGTAAAAAATATCCACTACACAAAAAATCTTATTTTGATGAACAAAATTGTGACAGAATTAGAAGCTGACTAACAAACGCACACGGAAGAATGTGTATTTAGTTCAGTGTTATCGTTCTAGTAGTGATAAACCAACTGCAGAGTTCCAAATGAAGGATCTGGACCAATCCCATTCAGCTGTGAGTCATTGGTGGCTTTTGGCTTTGTGATGCTCCATATTTTCATCCTTTCCCTTAACAAATAGCATACTAGAACCAACTCCTATATCGACTCACCTGTGCCCACCACCTCCCGACTGCAGCCACGTATCATCCACAGGAGGAGGAACTGGGGTGGAAACCGTACTGGTGGTGATGTCTCCAATTATATTCAAAGCTTCCTTCAGGGCATGGTACATTCGCAACATGTCGTCCCTGCGCTGTGCCTGGTCTGCTGACTCCTCCATCAAGCTGTTTTGGTCTGCAGAGGAGTATAAGTAGGCCAGCAACTCCGAGTGGATGAAATCCTTGGTCTGTGAGGGACAGGTAACATTGGGTGCACAGGAAATGTAATGCTTTCCAACAACAATAGACTGGGTTGGGTAGATCAAGTGGAGTAACCTCAAGAGGCTGGTTTAGATCCCAACCCTGGCTATCTATTCCTTGGAAATAGTGAGGAGAGAGGACACTTCCCCCAGATGGGATGCTGCACTCAACGATTCTGAAGAAGACTGTTCTGGCTTCAATGATCTACTGCATTATGGAAAGGTTCCCATAGATCATATGGTTATTTTAGTTCATATAATACATGAATAAACACTGTTTAAAAAACAACCAATACCATAATGGCTGAATTCACATAATACATTAAATAAAAAACAAATTAAAGTTTAAAACAGGAACAGACAACCTTTAAATGGCAAAGGGTTACATTAAAAAAACCCTATATTTTGGCCTCATAACAGGGTACCTGATTATGTGGAACACATTTTCTTGGAAAATCAAGTTAAGTGTAGCTGCCAATATTTTTTTTACACAATGGGGGATAATGTTATGTGGGTAGACTGAAAGTATGAGAGGCGAAAGAAGCATCACAGCTGTCTATGTGCTTCAATATGTGCACGTAAGAATCTAGGCCCATTGTAAGTTGTATAATCAAATTTCCTAAGGAACCTCTTTGTAACCATGAAAAGGTTCCTTAGGAAATTTGATTATACAACTTATAATGGGCCTAGATTCTTACTGTGTTCCTACGAGTGAAGTTGGACTAGTTCCAATTAAAACTCGTGCTGCTCAGTGCTGGCCAGGCTGGGTGCTAACTAAGCCTGCAGGGTCTCATGGCAGAGAAGCCGGTCTTTTATTCAGATGTGGCGAAGCTATTTTCCTTACATCTCACCTTTTTATAGTTTTACTGGCTTCTGAATAAAAGATTTCGGCTCCTCTGCCATGTGGGCCAGCCTCTTCTGGAGCTCTTCGAAAAGTAAGTACAGTCAAGGCATTGGAAATAGGGTGGGGAGGAATAAGTGGGATCTGGGATGCTAGCAAAGTAGGGCCCAGGACCTGTGGAGATCCGGCGGGACAGTATGGGGGGGGGGGGGGGAATAGGCAGGGGGAAAGTTGCAACATTTCTACAGTTGGACATAAGGGTGAGTGGCCACATAACAGGTGGCATTCAGCAGGTTCTGACCAGTTCTGGAAACTGGAACGGAAATTTTGAGTAGTTCGGAGAACCGGTAAATGCCACCTCTGACTGGCCCCGCCCATGTCTATTCTCGGTCTCCTGAGTCCCAGCTAATCGTGAGGGAATGGAGATTTTACAGTATCCTTCCCCTGCCACGCCCACAAAGCCACGCCCACAAAGCCACGCCCACAGAACCAGTAGTAAAAAAAATTGAATCCCACCATGCATAACTTTGGGACCAGGTCATAAGTACTTTTTTTGGTGTGTGTGTGTGTGTGTGTGTAATTTTGATTGGTCGCTAATTGAACTGTCATAACTCAATGACTCCGTGTAGTTTCCTCCCTCTGCCACCCTGGCAAAATAAATGATCAAGGCATAGTTACATTATTTATCATGAGATGCATTATTGTCTTTGGCATAAGGTCTCGGATAGATTTGTTGATGATCCCAACGTATGAATCAACAAGATTGCGGATAGTTTCTACTTGGCGTTCCAGTTGAGGATCCATGGAAAAGGTGTTTTCCTGAGCTCCATCTTCATTTTCTACCTGTGTATAGGAAAAACGGACACTATTACAAGATAAAACGTCCAATGCCTCCAGCAATCAGAGCCACAGTCCTTTCATAGGTTAAGTGAAGGTCTGCTACGCAGCTTTCAAAAAGGCACATGAAGATGGCAGACTACAATGCTAATGCATAAAGCCGATAATGTACAAATATTATTCTTTACCTTCTTCTTGCATTAAAGATCATACTGCGAACTTCTTTTGCATCTTATTATTCCTCTTAAAATCTATTTTTATTATAAATTTATTTTCTACAGGATAACCCTTTTTAGCAAATAATGCATCTTGCCCTACTCATTCACCTTCACTTAGAGGTGGAATATTTAATAAAATGAAAAAAAATGTCTATAAATTATGAGGAGGCAGCAGTTTCTGCCTTAGGTTTAGAAAAACTATGCAATTCTTATACGGGCAAATTATGTTAATTACTTCAAACCCCAAGCTGATTATCTCCTTGATTCCTGCACTATGAATAGAAGAATAAAAGTTATCTCAGCTGAGTATGCTTCACATTTCATTTTTGTGTTTGTGTGTGTGACAATAAAGACTGGATATCTGGAGTGTCTCAAAAGAATATTGCTTTGTCATTATTTTTTGACTCATAAATATTTCTTCAGTCATATCAAAACTAAAAATCATCCTTGTTTAGCAACTGAAAAACGCAAAACGCAAACTTCCTGAGGTTACATGAAGAGCTAGTACAGCTGTGTGTCTTGTCTTTTTATGTACACTGAGAGCATATTCACCAAAGGCAAATTCCTTCTGCCCAATCAAGATTTCTATTCTATTCTACTCTATACCAATGGGGTTCTGTTCCCATGTTTTGGGAACCTGGTGCCTCAGCACCGCTGTAAATTCCTTTCTCAGGGCTGGCGTACTTGAAGGGAGGCAGATGGCTATTTTACACCTCTGGTTCCTGTTAGTGTCCATACTCCCCCATTTTCCACAGCGTTCTTTCACACCTCCAGCACTCTTCCCCTCCCAAATCCCCCCAGAAGTTGCTAGTGAGCTTCAAAGGAAGTGAAGATGAGCAGCTGATAATTTCGCCTAACAACTGCTTTGCTTAGAGATGCAAATTCTGATCCCTATTAGGGCAATTAATCAAAAGCTACCTATACCCAACTCCTCCTGAGGACACTTAAATCATTTAAGATGTTGCTGATTTTCAAGGTTGTATACTCCTGATTTTAGGCATAAGGTACTTCCAGAAAATGGCACCAACTGATAGGAAATTCTTCAGCAATTCCCTCACTCCCCCCCTTCAACTAAAACTCTGAACAATATTTACTTGGTCTTTCTCAGGATAAACTCCAGCACGAAGGAAGGAGGCCTTCCAGCTATCCACGTCGTCCTGAGAATCGCAGGCAAGTTCAATCTGACGCAGATCTTTGTATACATTTCTAGAGTAGAAATGGACAATAAAAGAATTTACCCATCTAATTAAACGAGAGAAAATATCAGCATCATGAAATAAAGTAAGAGAAATATCCTACAGTCTGTATTTACTAAACATAATTTTTGATTTGTTTGTAATGACATTAGCTGCATATTGATATTGCAATGATATTCTTCTATGATTGGTTCACAGAGGTCATTTGAGTGAAAGTGTTTGAGTGAACATTATACAGTATGTAGCATGAAGAATAAGAATATGAAAATTTAATGGGAAATGGAAAAACATACAGAGAAGTTTTAAGATATGCTAATACCAATAGAAAGAAAATGTCTGTTTGCTATTGCTGGGAGAAGCAAGAATAGCTAAGTACAAAGTGGGCACTTCACCCATTTTGTAAAGTGGAAATGAGAACTGAGTTCAAGGAGTCCACAAGTTACAACAGTACTCTGGGCTGGAGTTTTCATTGCTAAGCAATATGGTTGTGAAGCCTATCATAAGACCGTGTTTAGCAGCAACTATTCTGGCAGTCCCAGATATCACTGTTAAGTGAGGACATAGACATTATTAAGCAATACTCCTGCATGATGGCAAGCCTCCAACTTCCTGCCAGTTTCCCAACTGACTGTGGGAAGTTGTGTTTCCCAACTGTGGGAAGCCTGCAGGGTACATCAGAAATCATGATTCATGACCATGGCTGACTATGATGATGATCTAATTTTGAGCTGGGCCTCAAGTACCAGATCACAATCACTTGAATGAGGGGATGCTGTGAGAGCTTGAAATCCAAGCACTGGTTCTAAGTACCATTCAGTCAGCATTATGGCAGCTTTGATGCAAAATTTATTGTTTCCAGTATCTTCCCAGGTATTGATGTTAGGTTGACTGGTCTGTAGTTTCCTGGGTCTGTTTTTATTTTTCCTTTTTTGAAGATGGGAACCACATCAGCTCTTTTCCAATCCTCAGGTAGTTCCCTGGTGCTCCAGGATTTTGGAAGATAGGGTACAATGGTTCTGAGATGACATCTGCTAGCTCCTTCAGAATTCTGTTAGGCAATCTATCAGGTCCCATATGATGTATGTATGTATGTATGTTTGCATATTTGTATATTTGTTATGTATGTATATATGTTCCAGCATAACTCTGGAACATCTTGAGCAATTTCAACCAAACTTGGTACACAGATGACTTACTCTCTGGAAAGAAATACTGTGGGAGTAAGACAATCCTAACACCCCTAGGGGTGTGTGTGTGTGTGTGTGTGTGTGTGTGTGTGTGTGTGTGTTCAAGCATAACTCTGGAACACCTTGAACAATTTTAACCAAACTTGGTAAACAGATGAGTTACTTTCTGGAAAAAAAATACTGTGTGGGTGAGATATCTTTAGTACCCCTTGGTGTGTGTGTGTGTGTGTTTTCATTCCAGCGTAACTCTGGAATGCCTGGGCTAATGAAATGAAAAGGAATGAATTATATCTATAGTGTCAAATCACAGTACTTTCCATAGTGATACTGTGCGTTTTGGATTCAAGCTCTGTTAAGATACAGCCTGTTGTGCCTTAAAATGTCTTCTACTGTACACAATGGAGTTGCCATCGTAATTCACAGTACTCCACAAGGGGTCTCCCTCTGGTAAGTGGGATTGGTTCTTAAAAAACAAACAAAAAACCCCTAGGCCTTCAGTTTCAAGCAAAGAGGGCAAGTTGTCGGGAGAGGCAGCTGCTAATGCAGACAATTACCTCAAAGTCTGTTCCCTGTAGAATTTTTCCCAGGCTGTTGGCCAGGGCAATTCTCACCACAGTGAGTGATGGCTTTTCCTGTCTAATACAGGATTCAGATAAACAAATCCTCAAGCAGCGCTGGGTCATCAGCTAGTTATATTATAATTGTCAACCCTGAAGCTGACCTATGACTCCATCATAGTTGGATGGAGTAGATGGGAACCTCAAAAAAAGAATATAAACTGTTGTATGAATATATGGGAAGTAAGGTTGGCTGTCAAAAAAAAAGGTATAGTGAATGATAGTGCAAACTAAAATTAGACAAATTTCTTCTGTTTGTGGTTATTTTGCCTCCAATTTCTTTTGCTTACTATTTCTTCTTGTTCCATTTTGCATTTTATTTGCCCAAAATGGGATAATGTGAATGTATATAAGTGTGAAACTGTAAGAAAAATCAAATGATGAAAGATTCTTCAAATCCTACAGAACCCTAACTAACCTTTATATGATCATAATAGTTTGTGTCATTTTCAACAATCTTTTTTTTCCCCTTGAATTTCATATGCTTCTCTATTTCATTTCTTTCCAGATGTTTTCAAATACAATTCTTATCACTGCTGACCATTGCCCAAAAAGCAACAACTTAGGAAATGGCTCTAACTATTCTACCTCTGCTCACCTGTGATCTAATTTTCCCTCTTCATCTAACCAGAGTACTGTCCATGATTACTTTTTAAAGGAGATTTTATGAGTTATTGTATAGGCCAAGAGAAATGCACTTTGTTAAATCTCTTTTCAACAGCTATATTTTTGCAGCACAGCTCCAACTTCCGTCATGTAATATGTAACAAAAGATAAAGTTAAATTTGGTTTAACTATCAAGATATAAGCGTATCTATGAAAGGTGGCTAAAAGCAAGAGAAAAAAGCACTATTTGATTTTCATCACTAATCTTCCAGTGTTTTTGTGCAAATGCTATTACTCTGCTGTAACACAATGCTATGTTTTTATAAGACAGAAAAATACTTGCAACTTACTTCGAGAAAAAAGAGAGGGGGAGATTCAGACGGATATAAACACTAATCTGCAAGTCTCCGTCATTTTGGTTTTCTGGCAAGTTCATCCATATGAGTTGAGGCAAGGAATTTAAACAGCTTCTTATAAAGATCTAGACTGAAGGGGGTGGTTATTTTTACCTTTGTTCTGTGTTAAAAATGGCAAAGACATGCTTGTTAGACATGAAGCCCTTCTCCACATCTCTTATTTTTAGGTTATCTAGAGGCAGCATATATTTCTTCTCTTTCTCCTATAAGAGAGAAAAAGTTACATGTAATTTTTCTTTGTTCCTTAAAAGGTGAACTCAATACTCTAATAAGAAGGTTCTGTGTTAAAATGAAGAAAATGAAAAGAAATCAATTGATTAATGACAAACTATTTCCAATTCTACATTGGAAAAACCAGAGTTCTAGTCTTGCATACATAGTCTCTTAGATTGAGACCAAAACACTTGTATTCACAGTTGACCAGAGATATATGATATAAGATATGACATAACATTCCTCTTAAGGTCATAGAAATAATAAGATACCATTTTTTCCAATGGCTGAGCATTTTTTTATTTCTTCAATAGTTTTTTTCTTCCTATCTTTCACCAGATATTTCTGGTGAAAGTCATTCAGATTTTGTTTAATAATTTTATGCTGTTTTTGAAACCAACATTCTCAGATTTTTAGTGGCAGTTAGGTATTGTGATAATGAAACAGATCCCTGATGCCCTTTACGTGCCTATTGCAGGGGAAAATTCCAACCCCCCTCCCACCCAACACACAAAACAATAGTAATTTTTTTGGATAGACTTGGCAACTTTGGAGTAGCTCTGAAAAATTGTTAAACTTTTTATATACCTGACCTGGAAAGTGAGAAGAAAAGAGTAAAGATTTTGACAGTGGAAATCTGCAACATCTTAAAAATCGGTGGAAGGAATGTAGAAACAATGGACTTGGGAATGAAAGAACAGGTTTCTAAAACAGTTTTCTTTAATAAGATGCAGCCTAAGAATAGATGCAGCCTATGAGACACAAAGAACAGGCCGCTGCGAAAACTCCATATCTGGAAGTATTTACAGCTCTAGATTCTACATCCCTTCTTCTATACTGCAGGGACAAAAAAAAATCCCAAAAGTGATGTACAAAAAATGGCCAGAAAAATGGGTCATTATTAGCTTAATGCCACTTGCATGGCCTAAAGGTTTTCAGATGCTGCTTTGCCTCTAATGGTTTCCATCCTGACTGATTAAAGGTTCCTTTTGAAATAATCCGTTTCAAGAGTCTTTACTTTCCCAAGTTAGGAGAGGAGCCATTACAGGAAGAGGAATTCGTAGCTTGTGTGGGCAGACACTTCAGACCTCTCAATACCTCACATCCATTGTTCCTTTTCCTGCCCCACTGCACAAATCTTTTAAACATTTGATGGGAAAACAAAGTGAGCCTTCATCCCAAAGCATATTCCCCCTTCTGAATTTGGATTATTACACAACCATATGAAATAGTATAAAATGGCCCTACTAATCCCAGTAATACTTTGAGCAGAACTTTGCGGGAAAAAATTGATATACTGTATTTTTGGAGTATAAGACACACCAAGATTTTGAAGAGGCAAATTTTAAAAAAAAAAGTTTTTGCACTCTGCAGACCGCCCAGAAATGGCCCATTTTTCACAAAAAATAGTCTGACTATTCCAGAATATAAATAAAGACAGAGGGCAACAGTTTTATGATTGGGAGAACTTTGTGTCTATTTTTAGGGTCCCATACTATAAATAAAGACAATGGAGGACAATTCTTATGATTGAGAGAACTTTGCATCTATTTTTAGGGCCAGACTGATCACAGCTCAATGACAGAGCATAGATACTGCACATTCAGACAAAGCAGAGGAAAACTTCTGCTGAGATCATTGCAAACTTCTTCTCATAATTTATGGTCCATGAAGGTGGGGAGATTAGTGATCCTTAGATGCCTTTCTATATCCTAAACATAGACGTTTTTATAAGGAGCATTAGAGTCCTCCTTCATAGATAAGCTGCTCAGGATAATCTGTAATATGTTTTTTTAAAGGAGACCAAAGCACAGATCCCTAAAAAGGATCTCAATTTGCCTATTTTTGGCAGGGTTTTTCAAACTTGCGATCCTAATATGTGTGGACTTCCGGAATTGCCCGGACAGCATTATGGAGGTTGAAACCTACACATCTTAAAAGTTGCCAAATTTGAAAAACGCTGATCTATCAGAACATCCAGCTCAGGGGGTATCCAACCTTGGCAATTCTAACTTATGGACTTCAAAACCGGCCGAAAAATGGGCGGGATGGGGCCAGAGGGTGGTGGGATTAGCCCGAACCTATCCAAACTGGCTGAATCCCACCTCTGCCTTTGAGGCGAGTGGTTGGGAGGCGGGGCTGGGTGTGATGACCGATGTCAAGCTGGCCATGCCCACCCAGTCACATGACCATCCGGCAATGCCCACCTAGCCAGTCATTAGGGCAGAAAACCAATTGTTAAATTATTTGAATCTACCACTGGCTGGATAAGAATAATTTCAGAGATGCTGGCTGCTCAGGTAAGGTTCTACCTCTTTCTGGCAGAAAACAGTTTTATTCTAAGTTTTGATGAATACCTAGAACTTAGTTATTTAATTAAAAAGGCAGGTGATTATTTGTGCTCTTCATTTTCTAAGCACAAGAGATGAGTTTAGAGTAAAATCTGGCATTAAATATTCAATTTGATGTTCTTTTTAATCTTGTTTATAATTGAAATGTGTACAGTGTACCGATGCAGTTCTGAAAAAGTGAGCAATTGCAAATTCAATGAAGGAAGTAATTCATTTTCATCTAAGCTCTGTTGTTTTTCAAAACAATCTCTTGTTATCTCACTGACAACCAGTAGCCCCCCCCCCCTCCTCACCGGAAAAAGGAGCTCTGAGTTAGAGGATTGCCTGTGAGATGAGATTAAGAAAAGAAAAACATTTCTACTACCTCAGTAAGCTTCTTTTAATATGAACTCCTTAGCTATTGAATGGGGGAAAGCTATGCAGCATACTTGCTAAGGGTGATGCCTGTACAGTCTTGAGAAGGAAGATAAAAGATACTTAATCTGAGTCTAGCTAATTTACAAGGCATCTTCCGTGCAAAACAATTCAAGAAATGTAAGCACATGTCTATGTTTAGGAGTTAGGAGATATCTCAGAGAAGAATATATTGTACTCTGACTAGTTTCTGGAAATTAAATGTCACTAAAGAAATCTGGCTGGTGTCAAAGAATTTCGTTGTAACTCATTTCATTGTAGCCAATATCGTTGTAACCAACTTTGTTGTACACATGATGCACAATGACAATAAAGGCTATACTAGAAAAGTCAAGATGGTGACCTTAAAAAAAAGCTACACGCTTCTTGTAAGATGTGCATAATACAAATGGAAAAATCATGCAGGACTAGGCAACTGGAACTAGAAAAAAACATTTCAATAAACAAATCCTGTCAATAAAACATCGACCTGCTATTTTAATTTGCCCTTCTTTTACTCTGCCACTTTTCACTCTATACTACAGAGAGTGCTGGCTCAGTATCAACATCTGACTGCTTCAAGATTTTCAGAATTCAATTTTACTCATATGTGCAGGAAGGAAGGTCATTATAACAAGCCACTTAAACATTTGCAATTACTTGTTTCCCTATATTAATGTAAGAAGCAACAACTGTTCTATTCTTACATTTATTATGTCATAAATTCTTCTTAAAAACATCCAACTAGATATAAATATATCTCCCCTTTGCTGTATAGGTTCAATGTATGATCATCTCTTCCAATGGCATTTCCACAGTAGCTCAATGAGTTTGATTGGGCTACGATTGGGGCCCAGACATCCAGTGAACTTAAGTCTTATATGCTTAGAGTCTAACTATCTAATTCCTATGTCACACGAGCATCCATCCCAAAACATTTATCAGCTGAAAATTGGAACACATGCTATATAGTTGTGCAAAGTTATACAAAATGCATAAATTAAGCTAAGTTTTATATAAAATCAAATTGACTTTGTTTTAATTGAAGAATAGAACAGAACTCTTCTGGAATAGGAGAACAATTGAAAAAGTCATCCCCCGACACGCAGCGGATATCTATTACATACCTCTTCATCTTTGTACCAAGACAAACTCTCTGCTGTTAAGATGAACCAATATTCCTTGGAGCCTCCTTTCATGATGCTAATGTTGTTGATGGTCAGCCAGCCTCGCCGGATGACCTGGAGGAAATCAAGAAGTGGGAGATGAGAAAGGGGGAAAAAGAACAGATTAACAAATCAACTTCAAAGAACAAAAGAAGGAGAAGGGGAGTTGCTTATCATTTGAGGCAATGTCTTAAAAATCTAACTTATCTGCAGCAGGACACAAACAGAAAAGAGTTTTAAAGGACCTCATCTTACAGAACCCATGGCGGTGGAAAACAATGAAACTCCACTGATCATTCCATCTTTAAGCTGTCTCTGAATTGCTAGTCCACAGCAGCCCGGTTTATGACAGTAATGAGAAAGAAAAATGATCCCGTAAAACTAAATTGGAAGCAAACATTTGAATTTACGAAAAACTGTATCTAGAGGAATTCTAATGCCGACTACAGGAAATGCTAGATTTATGAAGCAGATTTTGATATATGACTTGACCATAGCTCTCCAACAGGCAATCTAGAAAGATCAGCTGATCCGCAAGACACAGAATAACCTAGTTGGAATATGTATGTATCCAGTTTGAAGCCTAAAAATCACTAAGGCAGTGTTTCTCAACCTTGGCGACGTTCAGTCCTGTGGACTTCAACTCCCAGAATCCCCCAGCCAGCATAGCTGGCTGGGGGATTCTGGGAGTTGAAGTCCACAGGACTGAACGTTGCCAAGGTTGAGAAACACTGCACTAAGAGATGTCTATATTGCAATGAATAAAAAGCGAACAGGAACTTTTCCTGCTCGTAATCCTTGATTCCAAAACTTCTGGAAACTGTCTTCCCATCAACTTCAAATGCATATTCAGTATGCGACTTGGAGTTTTTTGGCACTAATAGCTAGTAAGACAATTCTGACTTGGCTAAGGAAACAACTCTGCCTAATCTTGTAGACAATTCTGTCAAGAACAACAAGTAAACCGTAGAGAAAACATTGGCAGTGGAACTTCACAGCATGAAACAGAAGGCCAAAGCATGTAAGATTATATCTGAAACCAGCTATCACAGAGCTTTACACAAAATCTCTGAAAAAAATGAAAGCAGTAGCCAGAATATATTGGCAACCATGCTTTATTTTGAAATTGCCTCTTTTAAAAAAGCTATTCATAATATACAAAGTAGCCATAGTCAGCAACCACAACTCAGGATACAGAATATGCATCCCTCATTCCCTGCTTATAGTCCTCTGATTCCAGAATTTCAATGAACTCTGTTCCCATCAAGGACTTCAAAAAAAATATGCAGCGTGTGACTTATGCTGATTTGGCACTAGTAACTAATGAAGTAAATTTGATTTAGCTAAGCAAACAGGTCTCTTGCCACTCCAATCATACAGAGGGCTCTCTCAAGAACAATTGAAAACTCTGAAAGATCATCTTCTGTCTCAGAAGCCAACCAGATAGTTTATTAAATTGGTTCAAAAACAATAAAGCTTATCTTCCTTTTATTGTTTTAGCGCTTTCTGTCAGACCTAGAAACCATCTTTTACACTGGGCCTTCAGGCCTGCCACATTTTCTAATGTGGGAAAATGGGAGAGGGGATTATATAGAGCGTGGATTAGATATACCGTATTTTTCGGAGTATAAGACGCACCAAGATTTTGAAGAGGCAAATTAAAAAAAATGTTTTTTGCACTCTGCAGACCTCCCAAAAACAGGCATGTTTTTTTGTCAAAAAAAGGGCATGCATGGCCTTTAGGAGGCTTATAGAGTGCTCCTGGGGGCTGGGGGAAATAAACAAAAAACAGGACATTTTTAGCTCATTTCTGCCCCCTCCCCAGCCCCCAGGAGCACTCTGAAAGCCTCCTAAAGGCTCTGCATGGCCATTTTGGTGAAGGGGGCAGAGTTTTGGGAGGCAAAAAATGCTGTATTCAATGTATAAGACGCACCCAGATTTTCAGCTTCTTTTTTTGAGGGAAAAGGTGCGTCTTATACTCCGAAAAACACGGTAGTCAAAATAACATTCTTTTCTTAAGAGAGTCAAGGACACCTTGCCCTGCAGCTGCATTGGTGTGACTGGGAGGCATTTCCAGTTGGATGGTGTCTGATTGGATCATGTGATGCACATGTGGGTGCTGGGCAGGGACTCGAACTTTTTGTCTTGGTGGGGAAAACCTGGAAAATTTCAGATTCGGGTTTTCTCAGATGTGCCAATATGACATCTCTAATAAAATGGAACTTTGAGGGAAGTCAAGCCTTGGAGTCTTCTTTTCTTGGGGGTGTTATTTGGAACTTTTGACACTTTCACTCTCTTTCTTTTTAGTAATAACTCAATTTCAATTATGAATTAAGAAAAATATCATAACCTTAGGATTATTTTTTATCATTTGGCAGTTATTAATATACTGTCAAACTCTCAAAGACTAACTAAGGCAGAATACCAGCATATAGGCTTGAGCTGCAAAGATGAAGTCAGGAAAGCTGAGGCTCAGAATGAACTAAGAATTGCAACAAATGTCAAAAATAATGTTTAAAAGTTTCAAAATGTAAAAAAAAAAGCAAGAAAAAAGTCATTAATGGAAAAAGATGGCAAGGAGGTGATGAGCAGCAGGGAGAAGGCAGAACTGCTTAATTCATTCTTTGCAGGTCTTTACACAAAAGGGGAAAAAACTATAGTCTATCAAAAGTAATACCATAAAAGACAAATTAGGAATACGTCAAAATAGGCAAGAAAATTGTAAGACGACTCCTGTCCATTCTAGATGAATTGAAATCAGCAAGACCAGATGGGTTACATCCCAAAGTTCTGAAGGGATTGGCAGACACGATCTCGGAAGCTCTGAAAGGCATCCTATAGCGCCAGGAAACTACCAGAGGACTGGAAAAGAACTGATGTAGTTCCCATCTTCAAAAAAGGGAGAATATTGATTCAGTCCAATCAGCCTGACAACAATACCTGCGAAGATGCTGGAAAAGATGATCAAGCAACAGATCTGTGAACACCAAAGGCAGGCAAGCTATTACTGGCAGTCAATATGGGTTTGTCAAAAATAGACCATGCCAGACAAACACATTGCACTGTTTTTACAAAGGGACTAAATTAGTGAAATAGCTAAATACTGTGGACATAGTTCTAAAGAATGAATGAGCCAATCAGCACCCAAGACCTATGCAATGCTTATTCCAGGATTTTAAAAAATAAGGCTGCTAATGTATAATAAGAATTACCCACTCCTCACCCCAAGTAATAACCGGTATATATTTAGCTTATGTATATTTAAACAGAATACAATTTCTTACAACCAGTTGGGAAACTGAACAGCAAAATGATAAAAAGCTAACTTTTTGCAGTGGCTAGCCGTCAGCTATAACAGCCAATATTGAAAACAGACAATTTTATTTGGCTTCATTAAGCCTACAACTTCACGAAACACAAAAAACCTCAGTTTTCATGCCCTGCTATAGGGGGAAAAAAACCCTCAACATTCTACTTTCTGGCTACTGATAAAAAATGAGTCTTAATAAACTCCTGCCTCCCAAGCAAGCAAAGTCCCAATACCTTTTCAACTAAATTATGCAAGAGAAACCTGGGTCAATTTCAGATATCCAAATTTATGCTGACCATTCTTACTGTTGCCAGTAATTTTAGAGTAGAAAAAGAAAAAAGAAAATCAAGGTTTAGTACAACTTAGCTTAAATACAGGTATTTTTTTCTACCAAATTAGTACAACCACACAGATTAGTAATGAGTTGGAAAGGAGCAATCAGTACTGAGGAATTTGTACACATGTACAAAACCTAATGGCTAAAGATGGATGTGTTAGATTACAACAATTACAAATGTTATAGGCAAGAATTCTGAGTAACCATAGAAAGGGATCAAGAGGTAGGACTGTATTGGATCTTCATCTTTCCAGAGCTGCTCAGTTTAGTGCCAACATAAACTTCCAAGTAATTTACACAACTGTTCAAATGCTCATATGCAAGGATGGTGCACTGGAGGGCGTGGGCTGTTGCAAACTCAGCTTTAATTCAATTTGCTCAACAAAACAATGGAAAAGTGCTGAAAATTCAACACACAGAACAGAAAGCACATCTGTTTAACTGTTGTTGCTTTTTAAATTTAAAAAATATTCAGAAACAGGAATCATGGGCATTTTAAAATCTAATTGAAGTTGGGGGGAAAATAGAGCCAGAAAAACAGACTGAAGATAGCAAAGGAGAGAAATGCTTCTATGGAAGAAGAAGAAGAAACAGATTCAGATCTTTGGGCAGCAAATGAGTGAGAACAGCAAAAGATCACCAATTGCAAGAAAATAATTTCTGCTGTTAATCTTGGGGAGGAAAAGGGGACATTTGCCTTAATATTCTCTTTCCACGAAAAGAATGCCTATCCCGAAAATAAGCCCTAGCCTGGTTTCTGGAGTGGGCCTAAAATAAGCCCTACCCCCCAAATAAGTCCCAGTGAAGGGGTTGGGCAGCACAGGAGGCAGCTCTCCCCTTCCCCGGTCACCTCATGGCTGCTCGGCTCCTTATTCGCGGTCCACAGATCAGCTGAGCCAGCGCGGTCTCCGTGCACTCTTGCTAGCCCCAGCCCTGCCCATGGCACCAACTTCGCAGCTGAGAGGCAGGAAAAAGCCCCTCCCCATTTTCCTGCCGATCGCCAAAAAGGCTCGATCCCAAACGTTCAACGTTGCAAAGATGGTGTGTGCGTCTGTGCTGGGCTTGAGAATCACTCTTTTCTCAAGCAACGTTTGATTGCTTGTGAAGGGGAATCACCTTGCAGTCCGGAATTAACCTGACACATCCTAGTAACTGACTTGCAAACAGAACTCGACTGAATGGGTTATGGATGGATGTGGTAACACTTAATTAGCATGCTCCACATGGCTTGCTTTTGTGCCCAGCCGATGGTATGAAGCCTGTGTATATGCGGAATAGAATTATAAGGTGACAGCCAATGCTTGCAATAATAAGCAATGCAACTGCTAGTGCTCTTCACTTTTACAACAACAATATCCCAGAATACCTTTGCTTTATATGATTTGTTAGCAAAAGGATGCATCTGTGGAAAATTTATCTCACAAATCTTGTTCACAAAATTAATGACCAGGGAAAAAGCCATACAGGGGAAAAACTGCCAAAGTGGGGGAGATTCCACACGTCACAGCGCAGCCCTGAACTGGGTTAGTTGACTTCACCTGATTTGGCAATATATATAAACTTGTTGGTTTTACTAGAAACGTTTGTTTTCTGTAACACACATATATTATGCCTTGTATTTGTAATGTATATGCTTGCATGCTGTAAGTGCCTTTTGTTCCCCGCAACTGACTTCCTGCGGTGCTGTTATTAGGGTCCGTATAATATCTGGCAAATATCAAAACGTGTCATCCATTTGAACTCTTAACAATCCGCAATCTATGGGCCTAGAACTTATCCCGGAACAGAGCTGTAAAGAGCTGTAAAACTGACACCTTTGATGTCCCATGAGAATTGATCCTAAGTGATCAATTGAAGATACTCTATCCTGTCCAGAGGACAGAGTATAAAATCAAAGAGGCCAGGATTGGGGGATTTTACTGAGGTTTATAACATTTCTAACAGTATAAAAAGGAGCTGCAC
Source organism: Thamnophis sirtalis (assembly GCF_051295495.1). Lineage (NCBI taxonomy): Eukaryota > Metazoa > Chordata > Lepidosauria > Squamata > Natricidae > Thamnophis > Thamnophis sirtalis. Next base: position 177,095,254 of record NW_028261383.1, read on the forward strand.
CTTCTCTGAAGAGTTCTTCTGACCTGCATATCCTTGGGGCATGTTGGGAACAACTGACCATCATGTCTTTAAAGTTTGATCAAAGATTAAATGCTGATTGTTATTCAAGCCTCCATTTAAGTCTAATTTTTGGCTCATTGTGACTTGGATGTATTCTCAAACTCCTACAGGTCTCAACGTATCCTCAAACCTTACACTTGAAAGGGACTGATGATTGGAAATGTTCCAGAATTGCCTGCCGATTGTCCTTTGCTCAAGCAGCAGCAGCAGCAGCAGCTGGGTAGAGGCACCAGGGGTGCGGGAGCCGATTCCGATGTGCTGCAAGGCTTCCTGCCTCATCATAGCAGCAGCCTAACCAGCGCCCAAGCTCCAGGCCTGGTGGAGCGCAAACGGTGATCGCTGCCTGCTCCAGAGCCACAAGGGGAGTTGCGGAAGAAAGGGGCACTCGGCTGATGGGTTGCCTGGCACTGTGGGCAAGGCTAGGGCTAGCAGGAGTCCATGGAAACATTTCCGGCCACTCGGAGACACAGAACTCCCAGCCTTCCCTAGTTCAGCTGATCCATGGGCTGCGATTAAGAAACGGAGCAGCCATGAGATGACCGCGCTCACCACCTCCTGCAGCTCAAAAGAAGTTAAGATGCCTCCAAAAAGAAGCCCTAGACATTTTTGGGGGCCCAAAAGAAACTAAGTCCGGGTCTAATTTTTGGGGAAACACGGTAACAAAATTTGCCTTCATTCACAAATCACAAAAGCTAGCCATATTTACAGATCCAGAAAACAGAAGGGATTACAAATAGAGGGGGAAATGGTGAGAAGGGTCAAGAGAAGCCTCCTGACACTTTCCCACCATCAATACTACAACCAGACTTGCAAGAAGCTAGAGAAAGAGGCATAGAAGGATTTTTCATAGGTTCATATGTCTTCTGATATTCAAGAAGCCCATTATGTAATATCAAACAGCCCAGCCAATCAGATTTCCACCTTCCTCTTACTGCAGCATAATCCACATTCTTACAGACAGCAACAAAGGAGGAGGAGTTGCATTGGAATTGGAGTTGTTTTTCAAAGTTTTGATAGATAGCAATCTTTTGAAAAATTAAAATTGGACATAAGTTTAAATACCATGAAAGGAGAAATGTGCACAAATAAGTACAAGCTATTCATTCTCCGATAAAAGCCTACTCTTTCAGGTATGAGCAATTTTGATTGGATTTCCTGCTTAATTGGCAGGGCCACAGCAATTTCATACGCATTCAATAGGCAATCCTCTACTGATGTGGATTCAGACACACCTCCAATTTCTTGCAAGACACTCCTACGACTTCATACTACATTTAAAAATGACTATTCTAGGATTTGCACAATTATCTGTAGAATATTATGAAAATGGAAGTGTCAGAACGCTCAGATTATTCAGGCATAATACAGTGATTAGACTACCTGACCACCTACCTAAACCGCCAGAGAAAACTGGCCAAACACAAACTTATTATGTATTTTATACTAGGTAAGATTCTAGTCCACCAAATTGAAATGTAAAACTTGGAAGAGGGGAGCAAAATAGCACTTTGAAGAGCAGATCCCCCATACCTCAAATCTGAGCAGAATGAATGCATAAGCATTCAAAATTGGATTAAGTAGCCAATTATGTACCCAGATTGTATTAGCTCATTAAGAACCAGTATTTTTGCAAGAGCAATTATTGCAAAACAGAACTAGATAGGGGAAGTGCTCTGTCCCTAGTATTAAAAGGATATTCCCTTAATGTTTCCAGCATTTCCATTTTCTCATGAAGCCACCAAATGAGCCCGTTTTATTTTTAGCTCTGAACCCAGCATCTATAATGTCTTCAGTGTCCTTTTAGTTGAAAACACAGTAACAGCTTGTCTAAAAAAGCCAAGCCCACTCAGCCAAATTGCTTTGAAGTAGTGCACTTAAAGGAAAAGCAGGGAGAAACATTAGTCTCACCAGACAAGGGAAGAGAATATTGAGGAATAATAGTGTGTACATACCTTTCTCAGAGATTAGAGGGAGCAATACCAGTCAATATGTCATGCAAAAATGTTACACATCAGAACTGAAGCTTTTATGTAATAAAATAGCCACCGTGCCAAGTACAGTGGTACTTTAAAGTCTGTGCATCACTTTGAATTGTCAATATTTCTGCATAAATACGATCTAAAATGCATTTCTTGCACCAGCCCAAACACTAATTAAAAAGTTTTCAGGCTGTTTTCTGGTGCTCTGGCCCCCTGGGAAGACCAGCTGGCTGGCGCGCGCATGCCGGTTTTCTGGCTGCTTTGGAGGCTGTTTTCTGGGCCGTTTTCAGGCCATTTTCTGGTGCTCCGGTGCCTGTGAATACCAGCTAGCCAGAAACCAGAAGAGCAGCTGGCGATGGCACACATGCCCACAGAGAGGGCTTTGCGTGCCACCTCTGGCACATGTGCCATCGGTTCACCATCATGGTTCTAGGCTGTATCTTTCTTGGACAAGTTTTCGCCTATTGACATTACTTCTTGTCCTGCCCTCTGGTGCCCTTCTAGAGAATTAGACAACCCCTTCGTTGTACTGAGAGACAAGTACTGTCAAGCCCATCAAGTAGGGCTGGAGGACAGTTATCATGTTCCCTCTAATCCGTGGTGGGTTGCTCCCGGTTCAGGCAAACCGGTAGTAGAGGCGGAGGGAGGCCCCGTGCGCACATCCTAACAGTCCCCTCAACTGTCACCTGACTTGGTCTTCTTTATTATCTTTGCTGCTCTTTTCTGCACACTTTCCAGGGTTTCAATGTCCTTTTGGATTTGTGGTGACCAAAAGTGGACACAGTATTCAAAGGGTGGTTTTACCAAAAACAGTGAACAATTCACGTGACCATGATCCTATACCCCTGTTGACACAGCCCAGGGCTGTATTAGCCTTTTTTTGGCAGCTGCAGCATCCTGGTGGCTCATATTTAAGTGGTTGTCCACTAGGACTTTTAAATCCCTCTCAAAGTTACCACTGTAGAGCCACCTTTTCTATACCTGTTCATTTGTTTTTTCTTGCCTAACTGTAAAATCTTACTTTGCTTACCACTGAACTGTATTTTGTTGGTCAGGGCCTGGTGTTCAAGCCTGTCAAGATCCTTCTGGATCTTGAGCCTATCTTCTAAACTGCTGGCTGTTCCCCCAGCTTGATGCATCTGAAAATTTGATGAGTTACCTTTCTATCTATTCATCTAGATAATTTATGAAGAGTACTGGACCTAAGACAATGAGGGATAGAAAGGACTACCACTAGATGGATTCAGAGTTTGCTGACCAACTGCACTCAGGAGATAGTCCTCAATGGAACCACATCTGCATGGAGAGAACCATGCAACAGGTTACCTCAAGGTCCAGTTTTGTTAAGTTTAATTGACCCGTATCTCACTGCAGGGCTACTCTAAAGTGGCTTCAACAATAAAAAGGAAGAAATGAAAAGAATGCAAACAAAACAGAAATAAAACAATAAAATAAACAATGAAAAAGAACATAATGTAACTACATCAACATGATATCCAAAAAGATGGATGGGAGGAGGGTAGAGAGCAAGTGGCGGGGGGGGGAGCTTGAGTTGCCATAGATCCAGTAGCCACTTCCAGTATGGAATTAACTCATGCTTGTTGTGGTCTACTTTGTCAAATGTCTTACTGAAATCTAAGTATACTATGTCCACTGTATTTCACTGACGCACTAATTTAGTTATTTTATCAAAAAAGCAATACAGTTTGTCTGGCATGATCTGTTTTTAACAAACCCATGCAGGGTTCTAGAATTATCTTGCTGTTTCTATGTATAAATCCCCTGCTTGATTGTCTTTTCCAAGATTTTTCCAGGTGTTGATGTCAGGCTGATTGGCCTATAATTTCCTAGATCCATTTTTTCACCTTTTGTAGAACATTTTCCTCAATGAATAAATAAACAGCAACCAGGCACATTAGAATTCAGTATAATGCAGACCCACGCTTTGGAACAAACAACTGTGTTAGACTTTAAAAGAGTTATTTAAACAAACTTAGAGAGCTTGGGAAGGATTTTATCGATGAAAAACTTAAGGGGGAAAATAATTCAATTCAGATCTCTGAACACCTAGAAGCAAGCAAAGTTATAACCAGAAACCAACATGAGTTTGTCAAAAACAGATCATGTCAAACAAATCTTATTTCATTCCTTGACAAAGTGACTAATTAATGGACCAGCAAAATGTTGTGGACATAGTATATTTGGAGTTCAGTAAAGCTTTTGACAAAGTAGACCACGACCTACTTTTTGCTAAGCTAGAAAAAGGTGGGATAGACAACATCACCCCCAGATGAATTTGTAACTGGCTGACAAACCGCGTTCAATGCGTAGCCTTTAATGGAACTACATCCACATGGAGGGAAGTAAGCAGTGGGGTGCCCCAAGGTTTTGTTTTAGGCCCAGTACTGGCTTGTGAGAGCTTCCCACCAGGTGAAAGGCGGATGGACTCTGGGGGTGATTAATGCTTCCCTACAGGACGGGGTGGTGCCCCAGCACTTTACTGAAGCTGTGGTCTCTGATGGGCCTCCCAGACCAATTCGGATGGCTAAATGTGAGTGGAATCGACCCCCTCCTTCCCTCAGGACCACCTAAGTGGACGCTGCCCCAGCCCACATTCTCCTTCCCTAGCAGAGAGTCTGCTACACAATGGAGTGGAGGTCTTGGCTCCTTCCACACAGCGACTAGCGAACCAAACCAACCCCTTCCTGCTGGAGTAAAGCCAACGTCAGTCACATCGGCACCCCTCCCTCCTGGAGTGCAGGCATGTCCTCCACCGAATTGGGGAATCCAATCCAGCCAGCAGAGAGGGGCCTGGGGCACATTCCCCTTTCCCCAGCTACCAATGGTTGGGCCGCAGCCTGTGACTCAAGCATCACCCGGGTGGGCTTTCTTCCCAGGTCACAGATGGGCTGAATACCAATGGACTCCTGCCGCACCTCAGCAGATGACGCCATTTCAGATAACTGTCCCTGGACAGAGCCAGGGACTGGGGGTGCCACCGGGTACATCCCCCCCAGCAATGCCTCAATAGGCTTTTGCCCAACCTCTGCCGATGGGTGGGCTCAACAGGGGGACTTACCACCCCAAGCACTCAACCAACGGCCCACTCCAATTCAACCACCAGCCCCGCCGGCTCCCAGGCCCCCAAGGTTCTTGGCAACATTTGATGGGACCCCAGAGAAGCTGGCTTACTTCCTGAATCAAGCCTGGGCATACATTGATCAAGTTGAGGCATAATACACTTCTGATAGAGAGTTGATTCAAGAAATAGCTGAGGAGGTGAATGAAGGGGGGCTGCACATTGGATAGCGGAGTTCCATGAGGAGGTGGCTCCTGATCTAGAAGATGCAGCCGGGTTCATCCAACTGATGCGCGCCCGATTTAGTGATGTGGCTCAATATGTGGAAGCAGAAGAGCCGATTCAGGGATTGCAACAGTCTGGTTGTCCCGTGAAGAAGTTAGTTTGATAGTTCCGGAAGGTAGCTGGAAGACTACGATATTGGCCAGAAAGACTTTTATTCTACACGTTCAACAACGCCTTAGATCCCAAACTGAGAGAAGCTTGCAGCATAAGGGGTGTCCCAGAATATATCCAAGATTGATACACCACTGCAATCATACTAGACACGAGGTTAACCCTCATCGGAAGCCAGCTGCCAGAAGCCCTGCTAGGAAACCTTTGGCCCACTGAACGCAGATGCAGCGAGCTAAAAAGCCTCCACTCCCCTCTCGTCCCTCGGGGGGCAATAAAATGCTAGTGATGCAGTCAGCTTGGCCACAGAGCATCAGAATGCCTGGCTCCGGCCCTGGTTCCACAACCACACCCACCACCTGACAGCGCAATGAAGAAAAAACCCCGAAAGCCACCAGAAAAGATTCGTCTGGTACAACAGCCAACGGAGACGGAGAGTCCTGCCAGTAGGGAAGCCCCTACCACCTCAGAGGAGGAGGAGGAGGAAAATGCCGAAGATGACCCAATGGTGAGTCCACCCATTCGCCCCTTTATTATAAAATCCAAACTCCAAGTGCCAGAAACCGGGGTGGAAGGGGAAGTTGGGGCAATTGTGGACACCGGCTGCACCCGATACTTAATCAGCATGTTGATTGTGGAGCAGCTAGGCCTACGCACAAGACCCCTAACCCACCCTATTCGGTTTGAGCAAGTGGATGGACCACTAATTGGGGGCACCCCAGCCACGAAAATTACTGAGTTAGTAAAGTTAATGATAGGCTGCCACTATGAATTCCTCAGATTCATCATAGCCCCAAGAATGCAGGAATCAATTATCTTGGGGCCTGCATGGCTGGACAAGTGGGAGCCTACAATAAAGTGGGAGGATGGCGTTAGAACATTGATTATTGGCTTTGGGCCGTTACCACCAGTGGAGCCAAAGGGTCACCCAGGGACAAATGAACCAAATAGCCCAGACTGTCCAGAACCTGCAGCACCTGCAGCAGACACAAAACCCCTAGGGATCCAACAAGTACCAAAAGACTACTGGGACTTGGCGGATGTGTTCAGTGAGGAAGATGTTAACTATCTTCCCCCTCATCGGCCCAGAGATTACGCAACAGACTTCAAACCTGGGGCTACCCTACCAAAGCCGAAAATGTACTCCATGACTCCCAAAGAGATGGTTGAATTGAGGAAGTACATCGACATCAATTTGGAACGGGGCCTTTTGAACCAGCAAAGTCGAAAATAGCGGCCCCAGTACTCTTCAGAGAAAAGAAAGATGGCGGTATTCGTCTCTGTGTTGATCTGTGAGCCTTGAATGCAGTATGCGAAAAGAACACCTATCCTCTTCCCCTCATGAAAGATATGTTGAACCACTTGGCTAAAGGCAAGATCTTCACCAAGCTGGATTGAGAGAGGCGTATTACCGCATACGAATCAGAGAAGGAGATGAGTGGAAGACTGCTTTTAACACCCCCCCCCCTTGGTAGCTTCCAATATAAAGTCATGCCTTTTGGGCTACAAAGAGCACCCGAATTCTTCATGCAGTACATAAATGAGGTGCTACATGATCACCTGTACACGGAGTACTCGTTTATCTTGATGACATCTTGATCTTCTCTGAGACCTGGAAGAACACGTGAAGCTGGTACAGCAAGCTACTTCCTTAAAACTTAAGACTTGCTTCCAATTTGTGTCTTCTGGCAAACTGCAGTTTTCTTGGCAAGAGATCTAGCTTCCGTCATAGGTCTGAGAGAGTTTCTTTCTCTTCCTTTCTTTCTCTTTCTTTCTCCCCCCCCCCTTGTCTCTCTCTGATTTCTTTCCCTCTCTTTTCCCTCTCTCTCATTCTCTCTTTCTCTCCATCTGTCAGATCCCTAAACGCGATACTGCCATTCAATTGGGAGGAGGGGGGCGTTGGCGTCAATGTATTGGCAACGTCTGGTGTTTAATGCCTAACGGAAGATAGCCATGGGAATTTATGTTTATTTGGCTCTCAGGACAGTTGATAAAGGAAACAGCTTCACACTTGTGTATTGGTTAGAATTTGCATGGGAAGGGTCACTACTGCTTTAATTCTACCTGCATTGCCTAAGGGGATTCAGATGTTGCTTTGCTTCTAATGGTTTCCATTCTTCTTAATTAAAAGTTCCTTTTGAAATAATCCGTTTCAAGAGTCTTCACTTTCTTAAGTTAGGAGAAGAACCCTTACACCATCATTTTCTCATTTCTCTATCTTTCGCTCTTTTTCTCCCCCTTTCTTGCTCTCATCTCTTTCGTGCACGCGTGTGCACGCCAGCAAAATACCCTCCTGGGCCGGGATCACAGCAGTGGGGATGGCGATTCCTCCTCCCGCTGCCACCACTGCGTGAGTAGTTGGAATGGGGAGCAGTAGCAGCTGCCATCCCTGGATGCAGGGAGGAGAGCCCTACGCAATGCAGGAGAGAAAGAGTGCAGAGAACATCAACGAAGATGATTATGAGGCTGGAAGATGAACCATATGAAGAACTGTTGCAGGAATTTCCCAGGTCTAGTCTAGTGAAAAGGACTAGGGGGCAATATTGATAGCAACCTAAGGGGCTGGCACAAAGAAGAGGAGGTGGATCTATTCTCCAAAGCATCAGAAGGCCAGACAAGAAGCAAGAAACTAATCAAGGAGAGAAGCAACCTAGAACGAAGGAGAAATTTCCTGACACTGAGAACAATTCAGCCAGTGGAACAACTTGCCTCCAGAAGTTGTGGCTACTCCATCACTGGAGGCTTTTAAAAACAGACTGGATGAAGAGGTATATGCCCAAATGGTAGGGTTTCCTGCTTGAGCAGGGATATTTGCACTGGAAGACCTCCAAGGTCTCTTCCAACTCTGTTATTCTACTCTCTTTTTTTACTCATTTATTTAATGTTTCTCTTTGTTTAGTTTTAGATCCTGTTGAAGAACAGATTGTGTTTTAGGTCATATTTATGCAGAAATATTGACAATTCAAAACAGTTCAGAAACTTCATAACTGATGAAATATCTAAGTTAATCAATTAAATTTTCACAGCTTACATCTAATTTTTTTCTGGACAGCATTTGCCATATGCTTGTGAGTCCATCGTCATTGTAAGTAAACCATTCATTAAATCTGAAATGTTATTATTCCAGAAGTAAGGGAGATATAGAAACAATATTTTTGACTAGGACACACACCTGGCCATTTGAAGCTGTTTCTTCAAATGGTAAGTGAACAAAGGATGATAGCCAAGCACGTGTAGAGTTAGTTGTGGGTTCCTAAACGGTTTACTACAGGTTCACTGAGAGGGCATTTTGCGTGCTCGCTGCTCGCTTCGCAGTTGATTAAAAACTGTTCTGCACATGCGCAGAAACATGCGGGCAACAGCAGAAGAGACCAGGAAACCAGTTCTGGGGTGTGGCAGGCCTGGGTCACTGCTGGTTCCAGAGACCTAGGCCACCATACCACTACCGGTTCAGCCGAACCAGTCTGAACTGGTAGGAACCCACCACTGGTGTAGAGAATGTTCAAGTCCCTGGTAACTACAAGATTGAGAGAATCAGATCTCCTTTTACAAAAAAGGTTCACGCAATGAATTTTTCAACAAGGTAAATGTAAACTGCAACTAGGGATATCATAGATTCCATCTAACAGAGTTCGTAACCCTGCAAGTACCAGTCAAGATTCACTAGCACTCTTAGCTTCCACCAAGAATTACTTTTTCACTTCGTGTTCCCATTCTTAAATTAAAAACTAGGGACTCACTTAGGAACTGAGACATGAAGCCTTATTTGGTAAAGCGTCAGTGAGGCGGATAGCAGATGTGTTGACGTCCCATCATACCAACAGCCCTCACCAGAAGAAGATAAAAACATGCAGAAAGAGGGATTTTCTCCCTAAGCAGTTTCCTATCCTATTTTCAATGGAATGGGATGGGTGGGATGGGATGGAACAGAACATCATAACAGAGTTGGAAGGGACCTTGGAGGTCTTCTAGTCCAGTGTTTCTCAACCTTGGCAACTTGAAGATGTCCGGACTTCAACTCCCAGAATTCCCCAGCCAGCATTCGCTGGCTGGGGCATTCTGGGAGTTGAAGTCCGGACATCTTCAAGTTGCCAAGGTTGAGAAACACTGTTCTAGTCCAACCCCCTGCTCGGACGGGAAACCCTTTCAGACAAAATTTGTATGCCCTTGAGCATCATACAGAGAAAGCCACATTCATGGCCAGATTGATTTACCCCACAAATTTAGTACTAGGAGCCAGGCTTAAAATCATACTGTAGTTCCCATGTCTGGATCTCCTGGAATTCCTCCGGGAGACCCTGGCTTTTCTGTACAATTAAGTGCACAATCTTTGTGGCAGCAAGACAGCCTATTGTGGGGTTTTTGTTATGAAAGAAAATCACCATCACCAAGTTTTAAGTATCAATCACTAGCATATTATACAAGTACTTACCAGTATCTCACCCTTTAGAGGTTGGCAAAATTAGTTGTGCAGGCAAAATAAGGAAAAACAGAATGAAGGGACAAAACAGTGAAAAAAATAAAATAATTTGAGTAGAGGGGGAAAGGGGAAGCAAAAGCATAAAAATGGTAGGAAAATAAAGGTAAAGTAGAAAAAACAGTAAAAGAAAAAAGTTACATGCTATTAATTATAACTGTACAGTGTTAATGTCTCATTACACTCTTTCCAAACAAGAATCAATATATGTTGGTACTATATATTGTTTATTTACTAACCATCATGCAACGTTAAGTTGCCAGTTTTGTGCCTCAAGACTGACAAATTATCAAAGGAATTCTATGGTTGCATTATTTATTTTCTCTATTTTTTTCTGTATAACTAGCATTGTTTTCTGATTATTTCTCAAAGAAACTGGAAATGCACTTTGCAGAAACAGTTTCAGTCTGAATCAACGCATACAGCAAAAAAACTTCCTAGAGGTATTGTACATTTTGCAATTGGATCTGCCTCCTTGTCATTTGCTATTTTCAGATGCTATAAGGAAAGAGCATCACCTCCTGCATTATTCAGTGCTATGCTCACAAGCCTATTCCATTTTCTGCAACTACATGTATTAATGTGCCCACTAGGCAGCACTGCGTGTGCAGTCACAATCTGCTGAAAGAGGAATGGATCAGTACCTGATTTGGAATTGCTCTTTTCTTATTCGCCTGGGTGTTCCTTTGCTGTGCACTGAAAGAAAAGGGACAAAGAAAAATAAATGGTGTTTTTTTTAAATAAACATGAATATTGCATGTTATTTCCCACCCAACAAAGCTAGCTTACATGTTAGCAATGCTCTAAGACAGCTAACAAGACAGTTGTGCTCTAAGTCAACAAGAACAAGTTCCCGCCAAGGTCAATTAACAAACATGCAAGAAAGGAGGTTCCAGTGCATGAAGAAAAATGTCACCCATAATTAAGCTAATATCAACCACATAATAGATCATGTCAGTACTAGAATACTACGTTAGAAGAGTTGTGAAACATTCCAAGTCTAAATGAGGGAAAGGGAAAAAAACTAAGCTGAAGCCTACAACTGCTTGCTTGCTGCAGAAACAGGTGGAAAAAATGGCTTTAAGAAAGAAGAAAGAGATGTTTAGCCTAGTTCCAAGCGGAATCTTACTGGAGCCCTTATTTTGCAGTGGATAAACAGAAAATCCATGTCTGGATGACAAAGAAGTAAGAAGTGCAGCAAGATCAGTAGACTGGATTGATGATTTTAGGGGGGTTTAAAAACTTTTTTTTTGTTTAATATTATTTTGTACTTACTACATTCTGTATTACAAAAAGTATTGCCTTAAGCATACTTCCAATTATTTTATTCCAATTCCATTTGAAATCATATTTTATTCCAATTTCATTTTAAATCGTATTTTATCAAATTCCATTTTAAATTGCTTTTATCAAATTTTAGTAATAGTTTCTGGGACTTTGCACTTCGATATGGCCCAAGGGCTGATCAATAAAGACTCAACGTTAAAAAACAATAACTTAAATAGAGGCACATTTTGAAATGTTTTTAGTTGGTAATCCAGCTGCTTCTTTAATTAGGTATAATCTCATTCTTAATTCTAACAATTTATGCAGCAATAACATTTTTTAATTGGACTACTGTCACGTGCCCTGCATGGAGCTTTCCTTGAAGAATATCCATATCCTTCAGTTGGCACAAAACGCAGCTGCAGCAGCAGAAGGCAATTGTGTGTGCTCCAACTTGCACACATACCTTGCTGTGAAAGTTGCCTTAGTTTCCACTTCGTTTCCAGGTCCAAACCAACCTTTAAAGCCCTATATTGCACACAGGACTAGTATATTTGAGGGACTATCTCTCCTCAGATGTATCCCACGAGGTCTACCGTGAGAGAGGCATGTTATGGGCTCTGGCAGCGAGGCAAAATTGTTCAGCAGGACCTAGGAAGAAAGCCTTTTCTGCAGGAAGCCCCACTCTGTGGAACGTCCCTCTCCCTGAGGTGAGGTTGGCCCCGATTCTGTTGGTCTTCTGGAAGGCCTTTAAAACACGGCTTTGTCAACTAGCTTGGGGTAGCTGCATGGCAAAGTGCAACCTGTTAGGATGGCTATATGACCGTTAATGGAGTTCATTCAATGTTGTATTGCCAGTTTATTAGTTTTTATTTTAAATTTAAATTGGCTATTTAAATGCTTTTTACTTGATTATTGCTACTTACATTGCCCAGAATCACTAGGTGGGAAGTTACACAAATGTGATGCACGGGTGGATGGATGTGAACCTCTTGCACAGTGGTGGAACTGCTACAGAAAAGGAACTGCACCGGCTTCTCCTCACCGGATGACACGGTGGTGCAGTGTTTAGAATGCAGTATGGCAGACTAATCTGCATTCCCACCGCCAGGGATTTGATCCTCACCGGCTCAAGGTTGACTCAGCCGCCCATTCTTCTGAGACTGGTAAAATGAGGACCCAGATTGTTGGGGGCGATAGGCTGACTCTGTAAAACCGCTTAGAGACAGCTGTAAAGCACTATGAAGCGGTATATGTCTACATGCTACCGTGATTGCTATCTCACTGGAGGCATTCACCCTAGCTAGCTTGGTGAGATGGGCAGATATCCTCAGAGAGAGGGGATCTTGCAAGTGCCCTAGTCCTGCCCTGTTCCTAGACACCAAGGTGATGGGAAGCTGGTCCATCTCCATCCGGAGCCTCACAGCCTCTGGGCACTGGGTGATCAGTGGGTACCTGCCTGTTTGACCTAGCCAGGTAAGGTGGATGGCACTAGGGATTCCTTCCAGTTGCGTCATCTGGTGAGATCATGCTGCGACAGCTTTCCCACAGCAGCCCTGTCCCTGTGAAAGAGGTTCTACCATGTGACTCAGCAGCCTCCCCCCTCCCCCCATTATTTAGAGATCTGCGCCCTGTTCAGAGGTGCTTGTGGTTTGTTGAAATTATCAAAAAGGAAGCACGTTTTTTCTGGGTGCAAAGCGTGGGAAGTTGGGAAAATGCGATGGGAGCGGCCAGTGATTGGTAGCAGAGCGTGGCGTGTCCTCAGCAGGTGAGAAGTTGAGCGTCTGACCTATGGCTCCTCTCCAAAGAGTGGCAACGTTTTTTGGGCAAGCGGGGCGATGACTTCAAGTTCAACAGAAGCGGAATGTGGCTGCTGGTGTGTGGCTGATGTTTCCTGTTCTGGCTCCCCAAGGCAAAAGGGGAGGGGGGAGGTGCGGCTGCAGAAGGCAACCTTATGTGCTTGGGGAGCAGCACCTCCCTTCTGGGTAGTGGCAAGGCACTCTACCACCACTGGAAAGGTGCACTTCATGGGGAAGAGCGGCCCAATTGCCCTAGCAGTGGGGATGGCCAGCCAGGGTGCAGTCCAGCACCCTCCTTTAGGGTGTGTGTGTGTGTGTGTGTGTGTGGCAGGGCAGTGGGTGGGAAGGCATGCCGAGGCACGTCCACCACCTCCCGGCACACAACCTTTTGCAAAAGCCAGCACTCAAGGCTGCGGCCCATCTCACCTGGTGCCTTCTCAGCGCACCAAGCCCAATGGGAAGGCAGAGCACATGGATTGGCTGCCAGGATGCATGGCTATTGGTCTCCAGTGGTAAATCGGCCGGGGCAATTTGTCCCATAGTGAATTGCCAGGGCGAGGTGGCAGGGGAGGAATGGTGGGGGACAACCCCATTGGGTCAGCTGGCGCATGGGGGACCGGGATGAAGTGGGAGGGCCAGGCAGCTGCGTCCATTGTCCCATTCTGTCCCATTTAATCTGTATGTATCACCAGAAGTTTTCAAACTCTGAGATACTAGAAAACTGACTAATTACATAGATAGAACTGGGAACCAAGCCCAGAACCAGCTTTAGCACTGCTCCCTCTTTGCCTGCATGTCTTATCTGACTTTTAAAAATGAAGTGTGATTGCCCTCATCCCTGACTCACCGTGTGAGAATTCCTGCCCTAACCTAAACTCTCCAAAAGAATAGTAGCATCTGTATATTAAAAGCTTCAAATACCAAATAAATCAACAAAACGCTTTTTCAAATAACATGCTGAATTATTTTGTCCATATAGTTGCAGATAAATTCAAGGCTCATGCATTCTTAACTGGATGCTCTGAAATAAATGGAGATCTTCAACTATTGCATGAATGCATAATTTCCAGAGAAGATGAACCATTATAAATAATTGTGTTCTATTTAATAAACCTCCAGATCTGTATTATATACAACCCAAGCCACTAAGTTTTGATATTCCACAGAACTTTAAATTAGAAGACAATTTACAATACTAATTCTAAATTGTGATCTCCAACTTTCAGAGGTAGAAACAGCAATTTAGGCACCATTTTCTTGGGTGAATGTCACTTCAAATGACCAAGTGCCCAATTCACAAGCTGTAAAGTACAGGTAATCATTGACTTACAACCACAATTGAGCCTAAAATTTCTGTTAAGTAAGACATTTGTTAAGTGAGCTTTGCCCCATTTTATTAGCTTTCTTGCGACAATTGATCAGTGAACCACTGCAGTTGTACAATTAGTAACACGGCTGTTAAGTGAATCTGGCTTCCCCGTTAATTTTGCTGCAACTGCAACTGTCATAACTGTGAGTCAGTTGCCAAGCATCTGAAATTTGATCATGTGAATTTGGGGCCACTACAATGGTCATAAGTGTGAAAAATGCTAAGTCACTTTTTTCAGTGCTGTTGTAACTGCAAAACGTCATTAAATGTACTGTTATAAGTTGAGGACTAGCTGTACTTCAGACAGTAGAAGCATTTCCCTTTTCTATGCTGCATAGAGTTTTAACCGCAGCCTTCAACTACGGATCATGGATGTGTGTCACACAATCGCTTTGTATAAGCAAGCTCAATTTAAATTTGAACCTGGTTTTCTGTTTATAATACCAGAAGTCTCAAAAAATGAGAGATAAAAGGTAAATAAAATATTAAGAGAGCCAGAGAATCAAGCAGCCATTAAGAAACAAAAGGTTCTGCTTCCTCTCTGTTCGAGTAGTTTGAAGACAGCATTTATATGGTTGGCAACAGGAAAGCTTAATAACTCAAAATTCGGGAAAGGAACCTAGTTCTGTCTTCCTCTCAGCTTTGGCAAAAGAAACTCTAATCTGTATTGAAATATAAAAATGCAAGCAACAGAAGGAATTGCTTCAACTCATCAGAAGAAATCCATGATTTTTTTTCCTTTCCTAATTTGCAGCTCAAACAAGTCCTTCAAAGAAATTATCTGACATGATGTGCGTGACAGATAACTAGCATTTTTTGCTTTTGGAGTGGATTTCTAAGAAGTAATTTCTACTGTTCAATTCCAAACTTCATTCCAGTGCAAGTCCAAATGCAAGATACTTCCAGCAAGTCTTCCAAAAGATTAAACAATTTGGATTATTGTCATAATAGAGACAAGCTCTCACAAGCAGATATACGCACCCAGTCACTATGTGCTGTTCAGTGTAACAGCTGGGGGATTTTGGACAGTTTCAAAGGCATCCAGAAATAAAAGTGAGGCAATTCAAAGAAAAACCAAGATAGATTAAAGGGGGGAAAAAAACCTCTGCATTAAGAAGGAAAGAAGAGAGATATGAATTTACATGCTCTAAAGAAAGTCATTCTCAGGCCATTTGATATGTTGATGGTAAATATTTTATTTGCAGTTCGCATAAGCCACATTATAAAAGTCCTTAGGATCATATCATAATATAAAAAAACCAAATCAAAGGGATTCAGGTTTTCTTTTATGGTAATCATTGATTTAAAAAGCAGCAACCTTTCAGACTCCTGTGCTGTACAGATTGCTATTTTAATACAGAGGGGGGGGGGAATACATTAACATATTTTACAAGTTTGCAAAAAAGTGAAAGTAAATTTTGTTAAAGAATATAAACTTGCTATACAGGTACATCAATAAGGCATTTGACATAGTAAACCACAGCTTCTTGGTGAGAGGGAAAATGTCAGTTGGCCTTACCTGAACTGCACGTCTGGAAGTTGGCGTGGGAGGAGTCACAGCTGGGTATTAACACGGCCCATTTGCCCGGAGACTGAGGTAGAATTTGAGGCCGCTCCCTCTACTCCTCCTCCTGACTCTCCAGATTAACCGATGGTTCAGTCGAAGAAGAGCCTGGGAAGGAAGGGAACAGGAAAACACACCATCTCCCTCCCCGGTCCCTGACTGGCCAGTAACTAACCAACTCAGGCGCCCTCATGCGCAGGAGCACACCGAACGGGTGGGAGGTGACTCCTCCCACGCCAACTTCAAGACATGCAGTTCAGGAAAGGCCAACTGACAGTCTCCGAAGTGAGGCGTGGGAGGAGTCACAACTGGGACATACCAAAGCTAGATGTCCATGGGAGGGATCATTGGGCCTGAGCCCCCCGAGCGTCCAGCACTCCTCCTACCAAAGGATGCCTCCACGGAGGCATAGGCATCCAGCTGGCAGTGTCTAATGAAAGGCGAGGGCAAAGACCAGGCAGCCGCTCTACAGATATTCTCGATGGGCGCCTGGGTGGCCCAGGCCGCAGAGGTGGCCGCACTCCTGGTGGAGCGTGCGGTGATGCCCTCTGGCACCGGGAGCCCTCACGCCTCGTAAGCCTTGGAGATGGCTAGCCTAATCCATCTGCTGATGGTGGCCGGAGATACCTTTGCTCTTCGGGTCGAGGGCTGGAAGGAGATGAAAAGCGCCTCCAACCGCTTGAGGACAGCCGTGCGCTTCAGATAAATACGCAGTGCCTTTCTTACATCCAGGTGGCGCCAGGACCTCTCCCTTCCCCTCGAAGGTGCCGGACAGAAGTCCGGAAGAACTACCTCCTGAGCCCTGTAGAAGGGGGAGTTGACCTTAGGCAGGAAGGCAGGATCAAGCCTGAGCATGACCCTGTTGTCGTGAAAGGTACAGAGATCCGCCCTGGCAGACAGAGCGTTGAGCTCGGACACGCTCCTGGCAGAGGTGATCGCTACGAGGAAGACCACCTTGAGGGTCAAAAACTGTAAGCTCACCTCCCTCAGGGGCTTGAAAGGCGCCTCCGTCAGCGCCTGGAGCACCATGGGAAGGTCGCAGGTATGGAAACAGTGGACCACCAGAGGGGCCAGAGATTCCTCTGAGGAACCTCTTTATAACCGGGTGCCGGGACAAGGATTGGGCACCCACCCCTGCAAGGACTGTGGCTAAGGCTGAGACCTGCATCCTGAGGGTACTGTGGGCCAGTCCTTTCTACAAGCCATCCTGGAGAAAGTCCAGCACCTGAGGAACTGAGGCCGATGTCGGGTCTACCTGTGCAGACCAACACCAGGTCGCAAAGGAGGCCCAGGTCGCATCGTAGATGCGGGTGGTAGATCTCCTTCTAGAAGCCTTGATGGTCCTGATGACCCTGGCGGAGAAGTGGGCCTCTCTTAGCTGCTCCCGCTCAAGCGCCAAGCGGGAGCCATTCTGGGTCCGGGTGCTCCAGAGTCCCCTGGTACAGAGCCACCTCCCCCCGTGGAATCCTCCAATGGGGAAAAGTCGACATCCCCACTAGGTCTGCGAACCAAGATCGCCGGGGCTAAAAAGGTGCCACCAGAATGACCTCTGCTCTCTCTCTCTAGCACTAACTTCCTCAGAACCCCAGGAAGGAGGGGAAGGAGGGGGAAGGCGTAGAGAAGCCCCGACGGCCATCTGCAGTGCAGGGCATCGATGTCCACCAACCCTCGAGTCGGGAACCACGAGATGAACCTCGGAAGCGGGGCGTTCAACGGGGAGGCGAAGAGATCCACTGTCGGCCGACCGAATCTCTGGCAAATCCACTCGAAGATGCTGGGATGAAGCTGCCACTCTCCATGGTCTACTGTCTCCCTGCTGAGCCAGTCTGCCTGTTGATTTTCCACCCTGGAGGTGTGTTCCGCCCGAATCGACAGGAGATTCCGTTCTGCCCAGTTCCCCCGTCGCACTGCCTCACTGAGTAGTGCAACGGAATGAGTGTCCCCCTGCTTGTTCACGTGGGCCTTGTCTGCCATGTTGTTTGTCAGAACCAGGATGCGCTGTCTGGCAACCGTCACCTTGAAGCGTCAAAGTGCTAGGTGAATCGCTCTGAGCTCCAGCCAGTTGATGTTCTTCCATAGGTTCGCGGGTGTTCACTGGCCCTGAGCTAACTGGGACTCCAGGTGTGCCCCCCAACCGAACAAACTTGTGTCTGTCGTTAGGACCAACCTATCTGGTTCCCTGAACAGGGAGCCCTTGGCGAGTGCCGGAGACATCCACCAATGGAGGGAGAGAAGCACCTGGGGCGTCATGAGGACCTTGAAGCTTGCGTCGCTTGTCCCGTCCCTCTGGTGTGGAAGCAGGAACCATTGCAGTTCTCTGGCGTGAAGGCGAGCCCAGGGCACTATCCCGATGCAGGAGATGAACTTGCCGAGGAGCCTGGAAAGAAGAGCTATGGGAACAGAGCGAGTCTTGCGAATCTCTCGAATCAACTCCACAATACTGTCCCTACGCTCCTGTGACAGAAACACCTCACACTCCATTGAGTCAATGATGGTCCCCAAATGTTGGAATCTGATGGTGGGAACCAGGTGGCTTTTCTTGAGGTTGATTGAGAACCCCAGGATTTGCAAGGTATTGACTGTGAGACCCAGATCCCCCTCGGCCTGGTCAGCCAATGTGGCTAGCACAAGGATGTCATCAAGGTAGCAATGTAACCAGACCGGGATGGCTCGCTGCCATGGCTAGTACCTCGGTGAAGGTCCTGGGGGCAGATGCCAACCCGAAGGGCCCTGTATTGATAATGGGTACCCCCATATAAAAACCTAAGGAACCTACGGTGATCTGGGGCAATCATGATGTGGAGATAAGCCTCCGTGAGATCAGTGGAGGCTAAGAAGTCCCCCTGCCTGATCCCCTCCAGGATAGACTTGAGGGAGGCCATCTTAAATTTATGGTAGACAAGCCTGGAGTTTGACAACTTGAGGTCCAAGATAGCCCTCCACCCCCTGAACTCTTGGGAACAACAAACAGGTTGGAATAAAATCCTGACTCTTTCTCCCCTTCCAGAGCCAACTCCACTGCTTTGATATCCAGCAGATGCCAGATGGCCTTGCGCTTGAGGGAGCGCTTGACCGGGTTCTTGGAGGAGGGGAAGATCCGGAATCTATTTGGGGGTTGGAAGCGGGACTCCAACGCTTGGACATAGAGGGAAAGTCCTTGCGCTTGTTCTTGTCTGGGATGGGATCCAGGGAAGCAGCAAATAGCTTGTCTCCCGTGTACTCGGCCCCTGCCAAATGCCATTTTGCCCAGGACTCAGCCTGCCAATTGTGCAGCCACGGCAAGCGTCTGGATGCCACAGAGGAGGACCACGCCCTGGAAGAATACTTAACCGCATCCAACGTGGTGTCAGCCGAAAACTGGGTGGCCGCCCAGTTTCGTAATGTCCTGCAACAGCCGCACGTCAGACGCCGGAGTCCGATCCCGGAGTTGTTCCAGCCATAGCAGGATAGACCTGTTGAAGAAAGAGGCTGCGGCAGCTGCCCTGATCGCCCACGTCACGGCCTGAAAGGTCTTGCGCAGGACAAGTTCTGCCTTCTTATCCTCCGCCTTCAGGCAGTTGGAGATATCCCCCGTCATCACTGCAGAGGAAGAGGCCAGAGCAGCCATTGGAATATAGCAATAGCAGTTCGACTTATATACCGCTTCATAGGGCTTTCAGCCCTCTCTAAGCGGTTTACAGAGTCAGCATATCGCCCCCACAGTCTGGGTCCTCATTTTACCCACCTCGGAAGGATGGAAGGCTGAGTCAACCCTGAGCCGGTGAGATATGAACAGCCGAACTGCAGAACTGCAGTCAGCTGAAGTAGCCTGCAGTGCTGCATTTAACCACTGCGCCACCTCGAATATCCACGGAAGGAACCTGTAGGGCTTGGGCGAAGGTTGCATTAAGATTGTAAAACCCGTGATCGTAGTTCCCTGGAGTGGGGAAGGTAGCAGGCTTAGCCCACTGCAACTTAAGCACCTCCAGGAAGAGGTCTGGGGTAGGAATCTCATCCTTCTCAACCTGAGGCCTGTGGAAAAGCCCCTTCTTGGTCGCCCCACTAGTGCTAGGCGTGGCAGCAGCCTGGTTAGGATCTGGGGTACTGTCCAGATCTGCCGCGGCTTTGGCTTTGCGCAGCAAGGAGCTGAACAAAGTGGGGAAAGTCCCGTGACAGCAGGTGCCTCAGGAGCCTGAGAGTCTTCGTCTTCAGAGAAGCCGATATCTTTCTGCTCCTCCTTTTCCAAGCCAGACCCTTCACTAGCCATTGAGGGGGAAGCTGATCTGTGCTCTCTGGGAGCTGCGGAACCGGGTTGGTCCGGATGACCTCGTGGGGTCCCACAAGAAGACTTTTGCCTAGACCCTTGAGATTGGTGTTGCAGACCTGTGGCAGAGCAATGGCTCGAGCAATAACATTCTGAAAACTCTCATAAACCTCTGGATAAGCCGGGGTGAGGCTGGGAGGCTCCAATACAGGCCTAGAGGCTGCAGATTGAGGTGCCGCCCTGTGGCCAAATGGATCCCCCTGGGCTACCCCTCCTGACAGAACCACGGGGAGAGCCCGGAGAGCCACGTAGGACCTCAGCCAAGGGAGAAGTCCTGCGGGGGGAACGCGATCTGGATGGTGAAGGGCTGATGCTATCCCTGATCCGTCTGCCAGCCGCCATGGTGATGCAAACTTCCTTGCTGGGAACCCTTTTCCTTGCAGACGTAGAGGTGCTTTTCTTAGAGGTGGATCTCCCCCTCATTACTGGGTTAACCCCCAGGAGGTCCCCTTACCCGGATCAGAATCACCTGGTGATCCAGCGGCAGCCGATCCCCCGCTCCTCGTGGCATCCGCCATCATGCCCCTACTCACGGTTCGCTGTCTCACCACCTCCTCTCTCAATTTCCACTGACCTAAGGACTGCTGCGCGAATCGGAGCTCCTTCGGTCTAACGCGCTCCGCAGCCAACTGCCAATCCGTGGTACAAAAAAACAGCCCACTGCTGAACAGCTGGGGCCCTCCCCAGATCAGCGGCTGAGCACAGGCCCAAAGATGCCGTCCTGGGCACTGGCGGTGGTTTTTGAGTACATGCGGCCTCTGTAACTGGAGCACCGATCCTTGCGCTCCGCCACATGCACTTCCAAACAATGGCCACCGTCCAAGATGGTGACCGTTGACCACGTGGCCTGAACGGCTGAGCCAGCTCCGACTGAGCCGCTCTCTTCTAATCTGGTCCCGCAATTCCCTTTACTGAAACAGGGAATCGCGCAGTGCAGCATCCTGCGGCGCGTGGCCTGAAGCCCCCCCCCCCCCTCACAACTGCCCAGCGGCTCGGGAGCTCCCCACTAGCGCAGCAAGTCCAGCTCACAGAGGCGCAGGTGGGAGAAGTGGGAGGAATAAAGATTAAAAGGAAGGAACAAATCAAGTAAAAGGAATTGCCTCGAACCAAATGGAGAGCCAGCAAAAAGAACTCCTTCTGGGCCGAAGACTGAGGTTAATCTGGAGAGTCAGGAGGAGGAGTAGAGGGAGTGGCCTTAAATTCTACCCCAGTTTCCGGGCAAATGGGCCGTGTTAATACCCAGCTGTGACTCCTCCCACGCCTCACTTCGGAGAGATGTGGGAGAGATAGATTTGTGAATGGATGACAAATCACGTTCAATGTGAGGTCCTCAATGAAACTACATCTACATGGAGGAAAGTATGCAAAAAGTTATGTCTTAGGCACAGGATTCCCCATCTTCATAAATTATTTAGATGAGGGGATAGAAGGGGAATTTATCGGATTTGCAGTCAACACCAAGCTGGCAGGAATAACTAACACTTTCTGATAGGCTCAGAACAATCTTGACAGACTTGAACGCTGGGTCCTATCCAACAAAATGCAATTCAATGGTAAGAAATGTACATTTAGGCAAGAAAAAAGCAAATGGACAGGTAAATAGATGGCACAACAGCAGTAACTGTGAGAGAGATCTAAAAGTCCTGATAGATAATCCCCAATGTGTTGCAGCTGCCAAAAAGCCAATGCAGTCCTAGGCTAACACCACTTTATACGACCTTAGTCAGATCACACTTGGAATGCTGTCTCCAGGTTTGGTCACCATGGTACAAAAAAGATGCTGAGAAAGACTGCAGGACAACAAACATTATTAGGGGACTGGAGGCTAAAGCATATGAAGGACGGTTGCAGGAATTGGGTACGTCTACCTTAATGAAAAGAAAGAACGGGGTGAAATGATAGCAGTGTTCCAATTGAGGGGATTGACTTATTCTCTAGGACAAGAAATAATGGGTGAGAGCTTGTCAGAGAAACATACAACCTAGAACTAAGGAGAAATTTCCCGACAGCAGAAACAACCAATCAATAGAATAGTTTGCCTCCAGCACTTGTGGCTGCTCCATCACTGGACGTTTTTAAGAAGAGGCTGGGCAGCCACTTGTATGAACTGGCATAGGATCTCCTGCTTGAGCAGGGGGGCTGAGCTACAAGACCTCTGAGGTTCCTTACAATTCTATTGTTCTGTTATATAAAAGCAGATGGAAGAATCAGTTACAGCAACAGTCCAGCCTTTTGCAACTTGCACTACAGCCTGAGCGGTTTTGATTGCAGAGGTTATGGTAGCATGTATAGAATGCAAGCAAGTTGCTGAGGAATTATGGCTATAGTGACTGAGTGGAAGAAAAAAGGAGGAAATTGGCAAAGTCATGTAGAACAGATGTTCATAGAAATAAGAAAACTGCCCAACCTACACTGCTGGGCAAGCTTTGGGTTAGTTAAATAATAATAGACTGAACAGAGAATCAGAAGTATGCACAAAGATGAAAAATAATTTCAATGGTCACTCTAAATATATTGTTTCATTCAAAAAACTTTAGACCATTCTGAGTAAATTATGTTCCAATTGAACAAAGCTCAAACTATTTCAAGAGAATCTTACTTCTTCATTTTGTGGGCTGTAACAGTGAAATGTTATTAGCATGGAATGTAAGGTACTGAAGCAAAAGGCAGATGTTTAATTATAAGAAGTTTTAAAAATTCTCAAACAATGGCAATAACAGTAAGTTTAAGACTATGTAAACATGGTATAGCATAATTAAACACTATATTCTATCAACGGTTTGATGCAGCTGGTCTGAGCATATGCATACAGTATGCTCAGAAGCTATAGCCACTAGAGTGCCATGAAAGTAAAGTATTATACTTTCTTTTGCCATCTGCCTGGAGAAAGAAACACAACATTGAATAGAGTAAAGAAGCAACAAAGTTTAAAAAAAATATAATAAAAAGGAAACTATCAAACTTGATAAAGTATTTAAGGGAAGAGAAAAGAGAACCCAACTATGGTGGACCAAATGTAATTTCCAATGATTCCATCAAGGAAATACATGGATAAACAAACAGAATAACTAATATGAACAAATCCCATAAATCTAGCTACAAAGCTGGTGGTGTAACTCTTGAGTAACAATAATTTAGGGAGAGTTGGAGAAATAAGAGAGACTAATCATAGAATCATAGGGTTGGAAGAGGCCTTGGCGGTCTTCTTGTCCAACCTGCCGCTTGATCCTAATCCCAACCATTCCTTGTCCTGCCCTCAGGTGCTTTGGAGAATAAGTCCACCTCCCCCTTCTCTGTGACAGCCCCTCCAATATTGGAAGACTGCTATCCTCTTGCCACTCCTATTCCTTCTCTTCAACGCAGTCGACATACCCTGTTCCTGCAATCGTTCGCTGTATGCTTTAGCCTCCAGATCCCTAATCATCTTTGTTGCTCTTCCCTGTTCTCTTCCTAGAGTCTCAACATCTTTTTTGTACAGTGATGATTAGAAATACACTTTTTTTGAAAGTGTATATTTCTAAATTTCTAAAGAGAATAGAACCCAAACTAAAATGTAAAACTATTTTTATCAATTTCAATTGTACTAAATCTTAACATCAAAGCTTCTTTACAGCTTAAAATCAAGCATTTTTTAGTTTCTACTTGATCTGGCTGAAAAACAGGTATTTAGGTACAGGAGATAATGTCTCCGGCATTTAGTGAAAAAACAGAGACATTATGTAGCCTACATGTTTTCTAGATCTTTATTAGATAGCCAACACTCACTTGGCAAATCCAATGAAGTCTTCGTGGTTTGTATTGATATAGGACAGCTCTATGTCAATCAACAGGAGAATCTGAAAAAAGAATGACAAGAGTTTCTCAGTTGCACGCAACATAAATTAAAGACTAACCCATCTAGTCTATTCTGCATTTAGAGAAGATCATCTATGGAGATTAACATTTAACATCTAGCCATCACTGTCCTATATCATTTCAGACAAATGATTGTCCAGTCATTTCTTAAAACCCACCAGTGATGAAGCGTTCACAATGTCTGAAGGGAAGCTGTTCCACTGATTAATTGTCCTCCTCACTGTTAGGCAGTTTCTCCTTAATTCCAGGTTGCTTGATTAATTTCCATCCATTGTTTCTTGACTTGCCCTCTGCTGCTTTGGGAAATAACAGCCTCTCAAATACTGGAATGCTGCTATCATGTCCCCCCTAGTCCTTCTGTTCTCTAGACTAGCCAAACACAAATTCTGCAACCGTTCTTCATATGTTTTAGTCTCCAGGCCTTTAATCAGTCTCTTTGAGAGTGGGCGGCATACAAATTAAATCAATCAATCAATCATCTTCTTTGCTCTTCTTTTTTTGTAATGGAGTGACCAACACTGGATGCAGTATTCCAGATATGGTCTTACTAAGGCTTTATAAAGTGGTATTAATACTTCACGGGACTTTGATTCTATGCCACTGTTTATACAACCAAGGATTGTATCAGCTTTTATGGTTGCTGCCGCACACGGCTGACTCGGGTTTAAGCAACCGTCCACTAAGATTCCAAGGTCTTCCTCACAGTTACTGTTTTTGAGCCAGGCTTCACCTAATCTGTACTTGTACCTTTGGTTTTTCCTGTCCAAGTGTAAAACCTTGCTTTTCTCCACATTAAACTTCATTTTGTATATGGTCCATTGTTCAAGTCTGTCAGGTTCTTTTGAAGACAGCAAAGTCTACATTTTGGACAGAGGGGACTGCTGGTTTGAAAGAGGGGGTCAAAATTCAACACCCCTCTCTTAAAAGAGGGGGAGGGATACGGCATCATCCATCTCCAGTCTACAACACAGTCCTTTCAACAGTTCCAAGAAGGCTCCACATCCATTTGCACTACTCAGGTGATTCTGAGGTCACAGATAAACCTCCAAGTTTGACTCTCTATGACTCTTTCAAACAATGCAAATGACCACCTGTCTGCAAGGAATATAAATCCTTCCCTTCCCCAACATCCAGTCAGAGCTGAAGAAGCTTGTTGGATGAGAAGCAAAACGACTTCAAAGAAAAACAAGAAAGTCCAGTTGCCTCTTGAGAAAGCACCTTTGAGATATCCTACTAACCTTATACTGGTTTGCTGGAAAAAATATTTTAAAAAGATCCTAGTCTAAGCTTGCATTTTTCTCTACTACCTCAGTTCCTAAAAGAACTACAGGAGAAAATGCAGAGAGCTGGTCTAATCCGGGTTTTTTTTGTGGCTTCAAAACCTGTGGGTATTCAATATTATCAGCACTGCCCTCAAACAGAAGTACTATAAATCCTACTCCATAGCCCTAGTCCAGTGTTTCACAATTGTTGAGCATGCTGAGGAGTTGGACCACACATCAACGTTGCTGAGACTGAAATTGCTAATCTAACAGTAATTTCAGCTCACTACAAATATTGAGAAACCAAGGAAGGGTTCATTTTGTTTTGAGAACTACCTGATCCTTCTATTCTTGGCTAGTCCAAAAGGTTATCTAGAAGATAATAAGGAAGCCGGTTGTTTACCTGGTCTTTAGTTCTTCCTTCACGTTCTCTGATGTATGTAGTAACAATTCTCTCTGTCTCTTCTCGCAACCTGGGATAGGAACCAAGCTAAGGACAATAGGATAAGACATCAGATCTCTGCAGCTTTAAGCACTATTTACACAGACACACAAGAAAAAAGGAAGATCTGGGTTGGGCTGTTTCCCTGTTTTATCACTAGGGAAGGATTGATTTACCTAATGAAAGCAATTTATTTTTACCAATTTAAAACAGATCTATTTTAATTTATTAATCTATTTTGACATAATATTAACCTAATACTCCCCAATGAACTTCTGGGAAATAGCCCAAGTTCCTTCAAGGGTTTAGTAGAAGAAAGGAGCAAACAGAAGACTGGCTTCTTAATATCACAGGGAGCTGATTGTTCTCTTAGACAGAGTTGTTCATTAAATATTGTATATATTCCAAAGCATCTTTCATGACATACTCATTTAATATAGAGGCAAAGGAAGTCATGTAAATTGTTCCTTTAGTTCCATTTCAAGTCGAACAGAACTATAGTTGCTGTGATCCAAGACACAGCATTACCTTAGGACCCAATTGTATAGCTGATCCATGTGCAATTAACTACAGGAAAGGAACATCTCAATTAATCAAATGAGTAACTGACCCAAATGAGTAAAAAGAACTAAGCTAATAATTAACTAAAGGAATGGAACTCCGTGTAGTATCCATTGCTTCTTATCTGAATACATTCAGGCTTTCATTTCATATCATATGAAGCCAAACTCCTGAAGTGTTATCAAGAGTTAGGGAGATAGCAGAAAAGTGGAAAAAGGAGTATAGACCCATTACCTTCTCTGAACACTTTTTAATGACCATGGCCAGCTCTGAGACCACCAGATCAACACACTTCAAACTGGGCTCTTTGAGCTTTATAATCTGTTTTTTCACTATTGCTTCAAAAGCCATATCAGGTGTGAAGAGCCCCGTCCTGCACCATGCAGAAAGTATGAACACAAAGGAGAGATTCCGAAGAATAGAGGAAAAATGACAGAGAGGGAAAAAGAGATTAAAAAGGTTAGTGGTGTGCAAAATGAAAAAGCAGCAGCACTTCCTCAAGAAGATCCTTCTTGAATTGTCAAAACGAGCAGCTCCCTTCCAAAATCTTTCAAAAATTATGCTCCTCAGCAGCCTCAGACAGGATTCAAATCCTGCAGCAAAAGGGACTGTAATCCAACTGGCTCATCCTTGTAAAGCAGGGTTTCTCAACCTTGGCGACTTTAAGTCCTGTGGACTTCAACTCCCAGAATCCCCCAGCCAGCATAGCTGGCTGGGGAATTCTGGGAGTTGAAGTCCACAGGACTTAAAGTCGCCAAGGTTGAGAAACACTGTTGTAAAGTATTTTATGTGATAATAGGTCTTCAGCAAAGGCATGGAAGTCCATCTCTTACTTGCTATCTTCAAAACTCATGAAAACTGTTTCAGTACAGTGGCAGGGAAGGAGGAGTTATGGCTGCTTCTCTGTGTGCCTACAGCTAGCCTACTGCTCTAGAGCAGGGTTGTCAAACTCACGGCCCGAGGGCCAGATGTGGCCTGTGGGGTGCTTAGATCTGGCCCGCGGGGCTGCCCTTGAAACAGCGAAGGACTGGCCCACAGAGCCTCTGCCAGAGAAAAATGAGCTCGGGAGGGCCGTGGCCAATCCTCCTGAGCTACCTTTCCGCTGGGAGAGGGCTGTAGGAGGCCACTGCAGTCAAAAACAGAGCATGTGAGGGCCATGGGCGTCCCTCCTGATCTCCGTTTTCACTGGCAGAGGGCTGCAGGAGGCCATCGCAGCCAAAAACGGAGCTCGGGAGTCAGTTTTCGCTGGCAGAATATTCAGGTCACAACAGGCGCCACCAATACGAGTGACGTCCAGCTAGCCATGCCCACACTGGTCCCCTGAGGTCAAACACAACCCTGATGTGGCCCTCAATGAAGTTGAGTTTGATCTAGAGCAGTGTTTCTCAACCTTGGCAACTTGAAGATGTCCGGACTTCAACTCCCAGAATTCCCCAGTCAGCATTCGCTGGCTGGGGGATTCTGGGAGTTGAAGTCCGGACATCTTCAAGTTGCCAAGGTTGAGAAACACTGCTCTAGAGCATAATCAGCCAACTTGGGCACATGGGTTACAAGCACAAATATAAACACAGAAAACAGCAGAAAGGCTTCTTATGTCAGAAGCATATTTTTAAGTATTTCTTCATGGAAGAGAGCTGTGCTAGAATCAACTTTTCACCTCAAAAGACTAGACTCAAACTCCCTTCAAACATTGTGCTTCGCAGAGAGTAATAGCAGACTTAAGCTTTGACTTGTGGCTGGCTGCCAATGTCTGAAAGCCATTTACCTAGCAGGCACCTGGGGCAAATAGGGGTGGGAGGGGGGGAGAGAAGGGCATTGGTGATGATTGCCACTTTTAATAAATAGAATTATTGACTTTCCACTTCTGGAATAGATAATCAGCATCATTACTGGAGCATGGAATTGAGTTATTGTGTGTCTGACTGAATCAAAGATCACAAGACTCACATAACTTACTGCTTTTCAATATCTACATGTATTCTCCATGTCAATGAAAATATTTGTGTAACATATATGTTTTTTATATGCAAAGCAAATGGTTTACTAAGAAAATTCCAGTACAGTATATAGGTCCTTATGTACATGATGGCTGTATCAGTAAACAAGAGACCTCTTTCAGAAATCAGCGCTTCAACTGCATTTCAGTGGTCACTGTTTGCACAGCCCTATTTTATCATTCTTATAATCTCTTCCTCTGTCATCTTGCCAGTACCTGTTTTCAGATTAAGAAGTTATTTCTGTAACATAAAAAAGGGACATGGTGGCTCAGTGGTTAAGACACTCAGCTTGTCGATTGAAAGGTCGGCAGTTCAGTGGTTCAAATCCCTAGTGCCGCATAATGGAGTGAATTCCCGTTACTTGTCCCAGCTTCTGCCAACCTAGCAGCTCGAAAGCACGTAAATAATGCAAGTAGAAAAATAGGGACCACCTTTGGTGGGAAGGTAACAGGGTTCCGTGTGCCACGGAGACGTCTTCATACAGTGCTGGCTCTTCGGCTTTGAAATGGAGATGAGCACCGCCCCCTAGAGTCAGGAATGTATGTGTGAGGGGAACCTTTACCTTTTATAACATAAAAATGCCCTATATTCTATTTTGGGGGAAAGACTGTAATGTCTTTCTGTAATGGGTCCTTTGGTATCTCAGTACATACCAGCTGGACAACTACTATTGTAAAAGCCCTGTGTAGTATGGGTCCAGCTTACTTGAAGAACCATCTCAGCCCCTGGAACTGGCCTGTCCAACTACACTGGCAGAGGAGGTCAAGGAATTCTATCTGGGGGGATTTGGGAAAAGGACCTTCTCTGCCATTTCTCCTGCCCTTTGAAACACCTTCTCCCTCGAGATGAGATTGGCTCCAACCCTTCTGACCTTCCCCAAGAGCTGGAAGGTTGCTTGGGGCACCAATGGAGGAGCATCACATTGGAAGTGATTAATTAATTAAGAGGCACTCCCACCTCCATGCATTCTGCTCCCTCCCTCATCTTTTAACTATAATTTTAAAGATGATTTTATTTTTATTGTTATTATTTTCATGTCATTGTTTTAGAAATATTTACAGTATCTTAGGATTTTGATGTTTTAATGCTGTAAGCTTCCCAGAGTTGTTTCAATATCAGATGGGCAGCAAATCAATTTAACAGACTAACAGACAGACAACCAGAAATCCTGTTTCATCTGAGCAAGTGGGACTTGAAGGACCTTGGACAGCAAGTGCTGGCTTCTTCACCACGGATCAACAAAAGTTCAATTCCTCAGCCAGAAACAGATTTAATCTATCACATATAGCACTGCAACGCCAAGCAATGTAAACTACTCTTCATAGAGTGTTCTTTAGCACTTTGCTAATTATAAAAAAATATCAAGAAGATACACAGACAATGAGATCCTGAAATCTTAGTTTGGATAGCCTGCTTTTGAGGCCAAAAATATAATCAGAGAGAAGTCAGTTTTCCTGACAAATCAGGTTTTAAATATATGGCCAAGCCAATTATACTGAAATGATGGAATTTGAATGAGACTTTTAGATCAGAGTCAGTGCATTACTTCAGCCAATGTAGTTAAAGTTAAACTGCTAAAACAATTTTAGCTTTATTGGCCCTGTTGCTATGAAAGACATTCAGAGAGAGTTGAAATGGCAGATCATAGAAGCCATGCACTTAATAGAAAGCCAGGATCCAAGAAGAAATCCGCTCACTAGTTTGAACAACCTCCAGACAGCTCACAAATGCTTCTGTTTGAGATCAAAGGATGAAAACAAGAGAGAGCTAAGGCTAACTGAAATGTGATACCAAGATTGTTGTCTGGACTACATAAAGCCATATTTAGGCATTTTATAAATATATAGGGAACAGGACAATCTCAACTTTAGCCAATCAAGGTTTTAGAAGAAGTTTGCAGCAATGCCTGGAGGTTGTATTTGGCAAGTTAGGAAAAATAGGATAGTAAAGTTTTAGGTTTCCCAACTCAGTCAAGTAAGAGCTACAAGAGCCAGTTCAATACCTTACTGGTACACTGCCTAACTGTATTGATTAACTCCTGAATAACCAAGTCGACACACTTCAAACAAGGCTCTTTCAGCTTCACCACCTGCTTTTTCACAATGGCTTCAAATGCCAAGTCTGGTGTGAACAGTCCCGTCCTATAGCAACACAGGGAGGATAGAAGAGCATAGACACAGCGGAGAAAAAACAAGTGGGGAGGGGGGGAAAAGAGGTTTAAAGATGGGCAACATTCCAGAACACAAAATCCCTTCCCTTAGCAAGACGGCTTTTCTGGGGCAACGAAGCCTCTCCTCCTTCTGCTAGTAATGTTAGTTAAATAATATTGGAATGGAGCAAGGACTTCAGAAAATAAAGGTCATTATAGAAGGAGATAGGAACAGTCATATTTGTTGTTGAAAGGTATTTTGCAAATTGAATTTGCAATATGCTTGTTCATAATGTTTTTACAATATCTTTGAATATAAAAATGGAAATGCCAACATTATGTATTTTAGGAGAATTTTTTTCCCTTTACTAATTAGCTATCAGAGAATTAGAATGCGGAAGTGTGAAAAACAGCTAGCTACCAAATAGATCACAATGGATTCTCTTGCTGGATCAGGGGAAAAACTGTTCTGGAAGCAATGGATTTTGCTTGTTGTTGCCCCCAAAGCAGCTAGGAATAACAGGAAGTAATAACTTAGTTTTCTTGTGTATTAGCAAGAATCACCTAACCTATGCATCCCAACTACAGCTTATTCTTTTAAAAAAATCATTCCAGAGTAGCCATCTAAACCAATACAATCTCAACAATCAACATGTTTTTCTATCACTTACATCTTCATTTGCAGTATAAACAAAATAAAAGAAATTATAAAGGGGAGGGAATCATCACATAAATGCTGTGCCATTCCCCTTGCCCTCCTATTATAACAGAAATCAAAAACTTCTCAATAGATTTACAATCTAATGTCCTAAGCTTTTTTCTTTCTCCCCTCTGGCTGAAATTAATTAACAGGAAGATGCTGTAGTTTAGATTTGTGAATCTCTAGTCACGCCAATAACTGATAATCATAATCATCAGTTTGATCGAGTGGTTTAAGGCAAGCAGAACATTAGGCAGGAAAGCTGGCTGGGTAACTTTGGGCCAGTCTCCCTCTCTCAGCCTAAAAATTTTGTTCACTGCTTTGAGTTATTTATAAAAATAATAAAAGTGGAATAGAAATAAATAAAGTTTCAGTACAACATTCTCATCAACATTTTTCTTTTTGATTTCAAGGTAATAGGAAATATTTTCAGTAGCAAACAGCTTCCCAAACTATCAGCTACTTTGGATGCATCAGATAAGTATCATTATATACATTTTATGCCATGTACATTCAATCCCGTTTGAACACTTGCCTTATGCCATGGATGTTTTTGATTGCATAGCTGATTTCACGTCGCAAATCT
Organism: Thamnophis sirtalis; assembly: GCF_051295495.1. Lineage (NCBI taxonomy): Eukaryota > Metazoa > Chordata > Lepidosauria > Squamata > Natricidae > Thamnophis > Thamnophis sirtalis. Next base: position 177,127,095 of record NW_028261383.1, read on the forward strand.
TTCTCATCAAACTCCATCTAAAAGAAAAATGCTGATATATAACCAAAATACCTCTTTTTCTTCCATGCGTAGACTTTTTCCAAAAATATCTGCATTTATGTGAAGTCATGACTGACAGCCATTTTATAGTGCAAACCTATGTCAAGATGCAAGAGCTGAGGATATAATAAGTAAGAGCAAAGTGCTCACCATAATAACCAGTGGAAGGAGAGCATCCAGAAACTGGTAGCTCTTCTCATCCAAGCTCAGGGATAAATTCTGTTTCCATCTAGTGGGAGGAGGGCCACTGAATTTCACTGTACACTTTAGCATCTATATACCCTACTTTTTAGTCAATATTCAAGTCACAGCAACAATGATGCTAACTATTAATAATTACTCTCCAGATTTCCTGGCATAGGATGGAGAATCCATATTACGACATGGCGTTGGAAAGTTGGACTGTCAGACCTGAAGCCATCTTGTCCTTTTTGGATTTCAGGCCTGCCATACTTGTGATAGACTTGTGGGTGTTGGGACGGGGTTTTGAACTTTCAACTGGGTGGGAAAACCTGGAAGCATTTATGGACAGCCCAAGTGTAAGGAAGCATATTATGCATCTGTTCTTCAAAAAAGAGCTTGGAAATTTATCTGGATCCATAAATAAAATCTTCATCATATTAGTTGAATGCTTTAATTACTAGATGATTTCATATTATTACTTCTCAAATTGGTGTCAAGTTATCCACTCCCAAGATGAAGTTCAAAAATATGAACTGTATCTGTTCTAAATACCCACTTCAGAAGGATGGAAGGCTGAGTCAATCTTGAGCCTGGTGAGATTTGAACTGTCAAATTACAGGCAGCCGGCAGGCAGCAGAAGTAGCCTGCAGTAATGCATTCTAACCACTGCACCACCGTGGCTCATATTTTATTGATAAAGTTCTATTTAATTTCCAACAATGCAACATTTCATATTTAAATAAGAACTAATCTAACGACAGCTAGATCCAATATCTATAAAACATAGATAAAATAATTCAGCAGAGGTCTTCGAAATTTGAAAAGGAACTATTACTATTTCCACTCTAGATCAGGGTAAACAAGCTACAGTCTATGAGCCCGATTGGGACCGACACCTGTTCTCATGAGCTAAGAATGGATGTATGAGTAGGTGGCATCATCAAAGTCTCTGGGGAAAAAGGGGCAGGGCCAAGCGTCTCAGCTATAACAGCCTAGCAGGGATCTCCTGGCTGGAAGACTGGTGAAACCCAATGGCTTCCAAGCACTCCCATGGGTGAAAAGAAAGATGCAGGATTATACAAAAAATCCCAATTGCCACTCTAGGTTAACATTTAATCTGCTGGTTTATTGTCATTGTAATAATTCTATGTTTTTGAACACAACATGTTATATACCATGTATTAGTTTTAGAAAAAAGTACTATAATTTGCAAAATATCTCAACAACCAAAAATCTTCAGAATGTGAAAGTTTGTGATAAGATTTTTCTATCAGGAAGAAAAAAGCACGCAAAACCCAATTGCTGTTACGCCTGCAATCAGCATCTACATTTGAGAAATCTTGACTGAGGGTTGTAAGCTTGATCTTCCAAGGAGGTTACAGGAATGTAGTTCCATAATACATATAAGCCCATTCAAAGTCATGGAATCTGTAGCAATCCACCCTTACAATTCTGCTACAATTCAGTGCATATATCTGGCTATCCCGTCAGGCCTGGGGATCTGGCTTTACTTTCGCCCCTCCCGAATGTTGAATGAATGTTGTGTTTTACCGCTAATTATTTTTACTCACATTTTCTTTTTGTGTTTTGTCCTGCACTCCCCTCCCCTATTATTGTAAGCCGCCCTGAGTCCCCTCAGGGAAAAGGGCGGCCTATAAATGTTTAATAAAAGTAATTTTAAAAAAAGTAATATATATTGCTATAAAGCTATAATTGTTGATTGTTACCTAGTCGTATTATTGTATCACAAAAGACAATAGCATGTGTACAATTGTGCAATTTCATGGATTGCTTAGTGCTCTCTCTAAAAAATCTTGTTTGATGTTAATGACTTTGATTTAAAAAATAATTGCGGGATGCCACCTGATGTTTTTGCCTGCATTGTGATATTATATTCCCTGCTGTAAGCAGAGGTGGGTTCCTACTGGTTCGGTCCAGTACGGTCGAATAGCTAGTAGAAATCTAGCGTACCGGACAGAACCGATAGTAATGGTAACATGGCCACGCCCCCGAACTGGTTCTCCCAGCGGCACCATACGCACCGCCATCTTGGCTTTTGCTTCTGTGCATGCGCAGAGCCATGCCCGCTGCTGCTCCCACGCTCGCCCTGCCTGACCTTCGCCATGTGGATCCACAGAACTGCCTCCTCCTGGCTCCTGCCTACACACAGGTAATGAGCATTTGCACTCGCCTCCCTCCCTTCCTCCCTGCCGGTCAGCAGTCTCTCAAAGCCCAGCAACCTTTGCAGCAGCCACGTGTATGCAGTGAATTTCCCAGCACATCAGGTATTTTTAAGAACATATATACCTTCCACTTGTGCACCTCTTAATATAGACAAATGCCTCTGCATCAGACTCAGACTTTAAAGAAAGACAAAGGTACATATTTTGTTACATTCTTACTGCCAGGATGTTTCCAAAGCATTTCCAACAAAAATAAATTCTTCTTTCTAGGCATAGAAAAACATTGAAACGGACTTGCATATTGGATTTATATTGGTCAAGATCATGAAATATAGATTCAATATTGGTGAACAACGTATTTGAAAATCATGTATACATTCCTCTAAGGAGAATAGCTTTTAGCACTTTACCTTGACTAACTCAAAGGGGAATCTCTCATGAAAAATTCGATTTATTCGGGCTCCACCTGAGAGTTCTAGTGTATCCACTTGGTCTCCTGACCCCTCAATTCTCTTCTCAAAATCAACTGCAAACTGTTGGACCATTCTGCAGAAAGATAAATGAGGGCATGATCATTTTTCAAGACGTGGTGAATCGTGGAAAACTCACTAAGCCACAGGTGACAAACTCGCCTTGTCACGTTGCTGTCACGTGACGTATCACAATGGTTTTTTTCCCTTTGCAGAGTTATTGGTGAGCGTGACCTGCATGTGACACATCTGGCCCACAGGCCGCCAGTTTGAAACCCCTGCACTGAACAATCAAGACTGTCCAGAGATGCTTTTAGGTTTTGAATCAGGTTCTGTTGGCATCTTTCTATGAAAAATGTTAAGTTATTGCCAGAAAGATTTTAAAAAGTATGTCCGGTTAGTAGCAGATTTATCTTAATCTTAACATAAAACTCTATTTTTTTAAGTCATTATCAAAAACCAACTTTCTGTAACACCTACTGAAAACTAATAGAACTTTATTTTGGTTGTTGACCAATAAAAATACAATCGCACCCAAACCCAGACAAACAGGCTTTTTTTCTTAATGAAATGGATAGAGTTTAACCCGAGAGAGTTCACATATCATGCACTAAGATGGAATGCTTCTTATAAATTCTATTGTAACCAAGAGTTTCTTATTGTCGCCCCAAAAGGCTCCCGGAGAAGCTAAACTAAAAATAGAATCAACTTGGAATTAATACCAGCTACTTTATCTCTAAGCAGTCAGAAAAATCAAGGACTTCTACTATTCTAGGTTCAGTTCGCAGAGTTTGCAGTTTTAGAAACATTCAGTAATTCTGATCTCTCAGCAGCCAAAATGGGAGGAAAAGGCATCCTCGCTGGGGGAAAACAACACACCACCTGGCGGTGATCTTCCTGGAGCCGAGCTGTTTGGCGCCAAAAAGCGAAGCGGAGGCTTGCGAGGGCGCCACGAGCTGAAAGGGGGGTCCAAGATGGCAGCCGCCACCACGTTCGCCGCGAAAAACCTCTCCCAAGTCAACAACTGTAAATTCAAGCCCAGGGAAGCAGTTCGTGGCACTTCCTCCCAAAGTGGATTACTCAAGTGCCAAGCCTCCAATCCTAGCGACATGGAAGGCAAACACCTCCACCAGCTTGCTCCCCACACTCTCACCTTGGAAGTCAATACAGTAATTCACCCCCACGAATTCGAAATAAATAAGATACACAAGAAAAACAATAAACCAAAACAAGACAAACTGTGGACAAGCCAAATTAATTAAAAAACAGCTGGAGCTCAATAAAATTCGTCCTGAATGGGCCAGACTGAGTTAAAAATCTGGCCGTAAGGAAGAGCAGGAGGCCTGGCTGAAGAATTTGAACTCAGTCCTTGGGCAACCAGACTAATTTAACCAATGCTTAGACTCTCCAAGCAGCGCACAGGAAAATAGTATAGATTCTCCTGCTTAAGATTGGACTAGAAGACCTCAGAACCTCCTCCTATTCTGTTATTCTGTATTCTGCAAATGAGAACCAGAGTTTAGTATGGAGTTGACCTACTGCAGCAAGGCTTTGGTTTTACGTGTAGGATCATCAGGACGAAAATTCTTATATTCCTCCACCTCCTTTTCAAGTGACAGCAGCTGACTCTGCAATTTGCTACGCAGGGATGGTAGGGTGTCCCGGATATGGTTTGTTAATTGCTGAAGAGAAGATATGAAGAACCAATAAGTTTCTATTAATATTATTACATAATGTTTCTTATTACTAAAATAAGCCATCCTCTCTTTGAAGCCAATGAGGCTGAGTACGATTTCCTTAAGTACTTGTCAGTCTATTTTGTTCTCAAAGAAAAATACTGATCCGATAGACAAACTGTTCTAAAAGTTGGGAGAAGATAATAATCATAAGGTACGTCTAGTAATCAAGAATCTTTATACTCCATTCTCTCCCCAAGAAAGCTCTACTTTGTTCTCATTATTGTAAATTAAGAAAGAGCAGAATCCTTCTGTCTTATGTAATGTCACCTACAGATCTATGGCTTCAACAAGGTTTGCTCACATTCAGTAGAAATTCATTCATATTTATTCAGTATTAATACTCCTGCAGAATTGTTTATGCCTGGTATAGAGACCTAAACAAACTACAATATAAACCAAGATATCCTTCCTTGTTTCTTTGTAATATCTAAATTAGCTCCAAACTGAAACATAGCTAATTGATTTATGGATATTAAGAGAGAGGGGAAAACTCACATGTGGGTTTAAAATAATATACACCATTAGAAAGTGTAAAAGAAACTCTCCATGATGTTCAGCTGATGGTAAAAATTAAGAATGAGCCAAGAAAAATGAATAGACTGCTTTAGGAACAGCTTACCTGGTTCAGGACCTTCTGCAAATGGGGAGTTCCCATGCGATCAGCCATGTGTCTATAAGCAGGATGGGAAAGGAAGAACTTGCGTTCAGCTGCCAATGCTATTCTGATATCCTTTTTACCATCGATATCCTTCTGGCTCCGGTTCACAACTCCAATATAGCCTACAAAGGACAACTCCATATCTTAAGTTCTGTCTTAAAATGTGCAGGCCCAAGAAGAAATTTTAAGTAGGGTAAAATGAGTCACAAAGTCAGGTAAGCATAAGAGTATAATGGTAACAGAGGGAAGATACTTATATCACTGAAGTCTAGAAATCAATTTTTAAAACTCTGAATACACTGTTATTTTTTTCTTTGCATGAAACACTCTGGATCCAGGATAGGATCTCACCCTGAACAATCTGCTCCTCAATACCACTGATCTCAAATGATCATCTTTAATATAGGAAAAAGGAATCCAGAATTATATAGAAAACTAGAATGCAGTATGTGAATACAAGACCACAAGAATGTGCTTATTTTGCATTTTATTCTAGATGCAGAACAATGATTCTCAATTGGATTAAATGGAAAATCATAATCTTAGTTTGTGAAATGAGTCATCACTAGTCCTCTACTAATTATCTACTACTAGATGAAGCTTGGGTCATTCCATGTCAAGTGGCCTGGGGCTCTCTGCTGGACCATCACGGATTTTGATGAAATGTGGTGTAAACATGCACACATGTCCTCATTGAACATTGGTAAAGTGTTACGTTTGCCAATACAATACTTGCAGAGATATAGTCATTTGCCTTCTACAGTATGACTCTGAGGTTTCAGCAACTTTGAGACATAATATCTCCAGCAATATTTTGTTGAGTGAAACAAAACGTAGCCATCTTGTGCAACTTGTTGTGCTCTATTAAACAAAATAATAAAAACCTTCTCATGAACAATCTCAATAAGTTGGAGCAAAATTGGCTGAAAATAACTGTCGCTCGAAAAAAGGTTGACGTTTGGTTTTATACAGGTGAAACTCAAAAAATTAGAACATCGTGCAAAAGTTCATTTATTTCAGTAATGCAACTTAAAAGGTGAAACTAATATATGAGATAGACTCATTACATTCAAAGCACGATAATTCAAGCTGTGATTTGTCATAATTGTGACGATTATGGCTTACAGCTCATGAAAACCCCAAATCCACAATCTCAGAAAATTCGAATATTGTGAAAAGGTGCAATATTCTAGGCTCAAAGTGTCCCCCTCTAATCAGCTAATTAAGCCATAACACCTGCAAAGGGTTCCTGAGCCTGTAAATGGTCTCTCAGTCTGGTTCAGTAGGAATCACAATCATGGGGAAGACTGCTGACCTGACAGTTGTGCAGAAAACCATAATTGACACCCTCCATAAGGAGGGAAAGCCTCCTTGGATGTTCCCAAAGTGCTGTATCAAAGCACATTAATATAAAGTTATGTGGAAGGGAAAAGTGTGGAAGAAAAAGGTGCACAAGCAGCAGGGATGACCGCAGCCTGGAGAGGATTGTGAGGAAAAGGCCAATCAAAAGTGTTGGGGACTTTCACAAGGAATGGACTGAGGCTGGAGTCAGTGCATCAAGAGCCACCACACACAGATGGATCCTGGACATGGGCTTCAAATGTCGTAATCCTCTTGTCAAGCCACTCCTGAACAACGTCAGAAGCGTCTTACCTGGGCTAAAGAAAAACAGACCTGGTCTGTTGCTCAGTGGTCCAAAGTCCTCTTTTCTGATGAGAGCAACTTTTGCATCTCATTTGGAAACCAAGGACCCAGAATATGGAGGAAGAATGGAGAGGCACACACTGCAAGATGCTTGAAGTCCAGTGTGAAGTTTCCACAGTCTGTGTTGATTTGGGGAGCCATGTCATCTGCTGGTCCACTGTGCTTCATTAAGTCCAGGGTCAATGCAGCCGTCTACCAGGAGATTTTGGAGCATTTCATGCTTCCTTCCGCAGACGAGCTTTATGGAGATGCTGACTTCATTTTCCACCAGGACTTGGCACCTGCCCACACTGCCAAAATCTGGTTCAATGACCGTAAGATTACTGTGCTTGATTGGCCAGCAAACTCGCCTGACTTGAACCCCATAGAGAATCTATGGGGCATTGCCAAGAGAAAGATGAGAGACATGAGACCGAACAATGCAGAAGAGCTGAAGGCCGCTATGGAAGCATCCTGGTCTTCCATAACACCTCAGCAGGGCCACAGGCTGATAACTTCCATGCCACGCCGCATTGAGGCAATAATTGCTGCAAAAGGGGCCCAAACCAAGTACTGAATTCCTATGCATGCTTATACTTTTCAGAGGTCCGATATTGTTCTTTGTACAATCCGTGTTTTATTGATTGCATGTAATATTCTAATTTTTCTGAGATGGTGGATACATCTTGAACGATCTTGCTTTGCATGTAATGAGTTTTATCTCATATATTAGTTTCACCTTTTAAGTTGCATTACTGAAATAAATGAACTTTTGCACAATATTCTAATTTTTCGAGTTTTCCTGTATACCTCTGGAAGGAAAGGTATGAGAAATGGAAACTTTGTGCATAATAAGTTAGCAACACAAGGTTTTCGAATATAAAATTTCATTCTCCTACTGCTTTTCAATAGTTTACAAATCGAGTGTAAAGTTGATCGTTTTTGTAAAAATGCCAAAAATAGGGTATTTTCAGCCCACTTTTACAAATGAGCCGCAGTTGATTTATTTCATCATTCTTATTTTAATTTTTATCTCTTTTTTGTCTTGTCTTCTTGTTTGTTGTTTCCTCTGTTCAGTTTTTTTCAGCTGCTCTTTCAGTTGCCTCTTCTTCCTGACAATCCTGGTTTCTCCTTGTCTTTTGTACTATAATTTCAAGGATTTTTCTGAAATCAGAGCACTTGACATGGAATGACCCGCTTGTCAAATTAATGACTATCCAAAGGAATAATATGAAATCATAACCATGACATCAAAACCAATTTAGCAATTTTTGCTGAAATACCCCAAGACTAATCCCACCTGCGTATTTCTTTTATATGTCAACTATTCATATGATGAATATTAAAGCACTTTCTGCTGAACTATTTCTTAGTTTCTAAATAACTATTCTAAATAGGTACACATGGCTCCAGCTCTTAAAGCTTATTTCCAGAGGAGAAAAGATAGGTACAAGCAGCCTATGGTATCAGATGCTTCCTATTCCTAAGGCCAAAAGGTGTCCAGCATAGGAAGATGCTGTCTGTCTGTATTAGTTTTTCAAATTTAGAGGGCTAGAAACCACTCAGATGACAGAGGCAGAATCATTATTTTATCTGGAAAGAAAAAGGTTCTTAATTTAAGTTTATCCCACCTTTGAAAAGATAGAAAGCAATATTTTTTTCTGTTACGTTATTCTATTTTCATCTAATGTGGTCTTAGACCTAATGTTAGTTGGTGACTCACTATTACTATGAACTGAAGCACATGTATGTTAACCAAATCCATGATATGTTCTCTTGCAAGCGCATGACAGAACAAATTTTAAGACCTGTCAATTACACCTTCCTGATAACGATTGAGAGACAAATGATGCTCCAAAGAGCAGCTACAACTGTATCACCAAGGAGAACATGGATGAATGCACCATCCCCACCCCACCCCCAACGGAGCTTATCCACAAATGCAATCAATACTGTTTCAGTCCCATAATTCAGGCCTGCAAACCAACTAAGAGAGTCCAGCTATTCTACTTTTTTCAACAACTATCTTCTCAACCACCTTCCCTAAAGAGGGAAGATTAGAGACAAGGACAAAGGATGCATTCGGCAGCAGTTGAAAGTCAGGCCTCTAAGGTTCTGGCGATTTGGCATTGGGGAAGAGACCATTGGCTGGAATGCAGAACCAGTTTAAGCCACTGAGCATTCCCAGAGTATAGCCCAAGTCCTATTTTCTGCCATCTCTCCCTCAGCCCATAATTAGCCCAGAGTATTCCTGAGTATTTGACCAAAAGCCCAAGACAGGATTCCCTGAAAGAAATATCAATCAACTAGAATTCTGAATGGTTTTCTACCTCTCCGCAGAGGCAACAATTTATTCTCCAAGATATCTCTGGCATCAGTGCCTTCATCCATCAGGTCTAACTTGGTTATTACTCCAATTGTTCTTAAGCCTGAGAAAGAAAAAAGAATTGTAATCAAATTGTGAACCATTTAGCAAGTTGTAAAATAATTTTCTCAGGATAATTTTTCTTTGCAAAATAATAACAACAATAGCACTTAGACTTCTATACCGCTTCATAGTGCTTCACAGCCCTCTCTAAGTGGTTTCTAAGCCAGCATATTGCCCCCCCCCCAAACAATCTGGGTCCTCATTTTATCCACCTCAGAAGGCTGAGTCAACCTTGAGCCAGTCAGAATCAAACTTTTGGCAGTGAGCAAAGTCAGCCTGCAATACTGTTTTCTAACGACCGCACCACCACTACTCTTATAATCTTTCTATATTATGTGTGACAAATTCGTCATCCGTCAATTGCAAAAGACAGCTTTACTCAGAACAGCTTACATCCTGTGATGACGCCTTTAATACCATCAAACAACACCACATCGCAAGTCCTTGGGAAGGACTCGATAGGTCCGTGATGGTGAACCTTTGGCACATGTGCCAGAGGTGCCATGCAGAGACCTCTCTGTGGGCACGTGTCGCTGCGTCCCGAGACATTGGCCCAACCCGACCACGGCTGATGCCAACCTAGCTAACATGAGGGCTGGCAGGGTGGGAATTGGATGCGGGAGGAAGGTACGATGGAAAGAGGGACAGGCCCTCACATGACCCCCTGGCCAGCTATTGCGGGGCTGGGGGGGGCATGCACAAGCGGGGATACTCTCCTCAACCAAGCGGCCGGGCTCAGCCGAAGTGCAGCAAAGGTGCACTATTTTATCTACTTTTTGTTTCCTGCCCACAGTTGGCCAGCCAATAACTTTAAATAAATAATAATAACAGAAGATCTTATCAATAACTATTGCAACTATAGAGCAGCAACTGTATTTTGGTGCACTCTACCTGGAAAAATCACCATAATTGGCTATTTTGGAATTTCACATGTTTGTGATGCATATATCCACTACATCCAAGTAAATATAAAAATATAATTTACCTTGTGGGTCAACTTCTTTAGCCAGTTTGAGCGCGTCAGAGTTGGCCAAATCCATATTGGCTGGAGTCACAGCAAGAATCAAGCTGCTCTCTCTGTTAATAAACTGTAAAATCATATCTTTGATTTGGTATTCTATATCCTGGGGTTGGTCACCCACTGGCACTTTAGTGATACCCGGAAGATCGATCAGAGTTAGATTCAGCACTGAAAAGGAAATCAGCAAAGACTAAGAACTTCACCTGGAAGATGCTGTTTTGTCCTAATTCAACTCTGGACCTTAGAGGCTTCCCCCAAACCTTTCCATATAGAAGGGTGGGGGGTGGCTATTAATGCCAAGAGCAAGCTCATTTAAACGAAAGAGAGGGAGATTAAAGAATAAAAATAAATTAATCTTTATAAAAATACTCCCAGCTTTTAATTATTATACTCATAGGTTATGACATTATTTCCAAAAAATTACAAAATAATTCCATTTTGAGAGATTGATGATGAGATTGAAAGATATTTTCAACGTTTGGGGTCTGGTTTATCTCTTGGCTTTGTTGCACTGGAGCTATCTTCATTCTTTTAATATCATCTCTTCAATAAATAGGACAATTGTTTCTACTGTCCTCGGCTTACAACCAGTCGCTTAATGACTGTTCAAAATTATGATGGACCATGATGATACAAAAAAGTTACTTAAGACCTCTCCTCGAAATTATGACTGTTGCACCAGCTTCAATGGTCATGTGATCAGATTTCAGGCGCTTGGCAACTGGCTTACATTTACAACTGGTTGCAGCCATACAATCGCATTTGGCAACGTTTTTTGCCTTTTAAAAAAAGGCAAAAATACCCAATGGATAAGCTGAGTTTAACTTATGATGTGATTCAATTAACAACTATATGATTTGCTTAACAACCATAATCATTTTCTTGACAGTCATCATAAAAATGGTCATAAATTTGAGTCTGGTCACGTGGAGACAAGTTAGGATTGCAACAACTTAGAAACAAAACTCCAGGCTGTAAATCTAGGACTACCTGTATCTATTTTCCAGAAAAGATAGGAATGCACAGATTTTCCAAATATCCATTTTCTTTCCTAGATATTGAGAAGATATAATATTGAACTTTTACAAAAACCCACAACACTTGCCATGTGGTGAATATACTCTCAGGTTAATGGGAATGGGAGAAATGCCTTTGTTTGTTCCTGTCACCCTATCCGTTTCAGCTTCAATCTCCGTTCGGACTTCATCAAAGTCTGTAAACTTCTTAGATTTGCAGTGCAAAAATTCTGCATATTCTGAAAGAGAAGAGATATCTCATGTGAAGCTCAAATACAAATCTAAGGGAAATTTTTGAGTGCCCCCATAAGAATTATGAGGTATTATCACAATTTAACCATACAAATATTTCATCATGCTTACTAATTTTTAAGGCATGATTGAATATGTAAAGTAGAAGTCCAAGAAGAAACTATACATGAATATTGTTCACAAAAGAATTTAGATTACTTTTTAAGCATAAATGAAGGGACCACACACCTGTTTTAGAAAAGATAAGCTGAAGAATGAGAGGTCTTCGGGTAACAATTCCAGACCCACGGGGCAGGAAATCTCTGCAAAATATATTGACAATATATTACTATGATAGCTTAAAACAGATACTATGAACAAGAAATTTTACTAAGAAATTATTTTTAAATGTATGTCATCAGATATATGCTACAGTGCATCTTTCCAGAAAGCATTCCATTCCCCAAATCTTAGTGTACATAGATTGATGGCTCATTAATGACAACATTTTGCAAGATCTTAGATAATGCTGTTGTGTGTTCATAAGAAAGATAACAGAGTATTTCGAAGAAATAAAGTAGGGAAACAAGGGAAACTACTTTTATTTATTAACAGTTTTTCCCTTTTGTAAAGTACTTTTTTTAAATTCAGGAAGTTGTACAATGTTACTGTTTCCCTAACTATAGAAACAGAATGGAAGCTCAGATAAGATAAGCTTTATTGTCATTTTTTTTTCTGTGGGATTCTGGCACACATTAAAAATGAAATTCTGTTGCTTGCTTTCAAAATTGTACATATACATAACAGACATATATACATACATATGTATATACCTACCCTAACATGTAAATACATATAAATGTTAATTACTGTCCATCTTGAATACATAGCAGAAAGAGCAAGCTTGAGAGTTCACAAGTATGGAAGAAAACCGTGGCTGACTACATGTCCTTCTCCTGCTCTCCCGGAGCCTCCTCCCAGAAGGAAAAGAGGTGATAAAGAGGATGTCCCAGACAATACTGCAAACCCTGATCAAGCCACGCTGATATGTTATGTCCTGGGAAGAAGGGACTGAACTGCCAGGAATATATCTTTTCTTCCATCCTCACCACTCTCTGCACCACCTTCCTGTCTGAAGCACTAACAGTTACGGTATTATTATTACCAGGCTTGTGAAATCAAACTGTAAGGCAAATCTTTAGACTGCTGTTTCACATTACAGGTAGTCCTTCACTTACGACCACAATTGAGCCCAAAATTTCTGTTGTTATGTGAGACATTTGATAAGTGCGTTTTGCCCCATTTTACAACTTTTCTCGCCACAGTTGTTAAATTGTTAAGTCAATCACTGCAGTTAACCTGGTTGTTAAGTGAATCTGGCTTCCCTATTGACTTTGCTTGTCAGAAGGTCGGAAAAGGCAATGACTTTGGGACACAGCAATGATAATAAATATGAACTAGTTGCCAAGCATTTGAATTTTGATCACGTGATCATGGGGGTATTGCAAAGGTCGTAACGATGAAAAATTGTCATGTTACATTTTTCAGTGCCGTTGTAATTCCAAATAGTCACTAAACAAACTGTTGTAAGTCAAGGACTACCTGTATTACTTTGAAGTGCTTTTAACAGTAACTGAGTCCCTGATATGTTTACCATATTTATCTGTCTGTCTGAAGTCTTTGACTTACAACCATTCATTTAGTGAACATTCGAAGTTACAATGGCACTAAAAATGTGACTTATGACCATTTTTCACATTGACAACCGTTGTAGCATCCCCATGATCACATGATCAAAATTCAGACACTTGGCAACTGGCAAGTGGTATTTATGATGGTGGCAGTGTCGCCATCACGGTTCTAGATCTTGCCTTGCTTCACTGCTCTGAGTTTATTCTTTGTAAAAGTACCTCCTTTCTAAACCAATGGAGTCGGGGGTTTTCTTTCTTAGGATTTGAACAGTGGCAGACGTGACAAGACAAAATAAAGATAAGTAATTTTAAAAATTGGACAGTAGAGAGAACTAAATATTTTACAAGTGAAAAATACACAAGACTGATTAGCCACTAACTGGATGTATAAAATAATACAGAAAACTTTAATATTTTAAATGTTGAAGGCTACTTGAAAAATGGAATCAGAAGTTAGTCAGTAGCGATGTTTGCTTCCATGGATAGACTGCGTCCAAAAGATGTTTAGAAGAAATGACAGATGAGGAAAATATTTTATTTAACAAGATAGAGATTGTATCGAAAATGGAACTTCAAATGAGATTGTCAGAATAATATGGAAAAGGATGTTGCATTGAACATGCAAAACAAACTGGTTGATATCTTAAAATCAAAAGAGAATACAAATAATAAACCAAGAGCGTCATCTGAATAATTCTTTTTATTAGATTTAATAAAATAGGATCACCAAATTTCATAGCCTCTCCACAATATTGTCCAGATTCAAAACTGAATTAGATGTTTCAATGAAACAAAATGTTTATCAACAAACAGCAGTTCCGTCTTGCTTTGGTTTAAATTGATTTGTTTGTCCCAATCCAATCCCTGATAATTACCAGACACTAGTTTATTGTTCTACAACTACTGACTGGAGCCACACATGAAGGCAGGAGTGAATAATTAAATAGTCTCTAATTCCAAATTCTCATAAGCAATCCACAATGATGTTACAATGGTATCAAATGGTGCTAAAAGGACTAAGAAAGACATTATTTGCTCTACACAAGTCACAAAGTTAATCGATTAGAGTCATAAATACCATTTCCAATCCACAACCAAGTCGTAATCTTGAAAACAATCCCGATATAATATCTTTTTTTAAGGTCCTCTGTAGCTGATTTCCCACCAATAACCTTCCCTAGAATGCTATTTGCTGAAGAATGGGTAGAAGTTATCCACTGTGGCCAGATCAAGAGATGGTTTCTTTAAGATAGGAAGGATCTTTATTTTTATTGCAGCAGCCATTTCACCTTCAGTTAAGGATCACCTTCAGATTCAATCAACTGTGCCCCATGACCACTAAAAGAAGCTAGGATAAGTCTTTAGACGGCAGAATTCATTCTACGTAGGATTCTATCCACTTCTTCAATCTCTCCAGGTTCAAAAAAATCTTGTGAGTATCTGGTCAATGAATGCAAAAGTTAAAATGTACCATCATGAGGTTGTTCTTGTCAACTTGCAAAGCAATCGTGGTCTGTTCTCGAGTTGCCATGGGCAGGAAGGGGGAAGAACTGATGATGAAGCAGTTCAGCAGCCACATTCAGAAGCACATTCCATGCATACCTTCCTCAAGGTCGGATCCCAAACTACCGGAGCCGGCTTTACAGCCCACGAAAGTGCCTCATTGGACAATGACACACTCTGAGACGAGTGACTGACCTCTTAAAGACCTTAGGGGCAAAACCCCGCCTGGGAGAACCTCTACAGGGGGACCTAACCTGCCAAAAGGCATTTGAAACACTAAGAGAAATGTTTGCAAAGGAACCGGTGCTGAAGCATCTTGACCCCAAACAACCTTTGTTATCCAAGCAGACGCCAGTGACGCGGCAGTGGGAGCAATGCTACTCCAAAGGAACAGCCAAGGAAACCTACAGCCCAACGGCTACACCTCTCGGTCACAGAGAGACGATGGGCCACAAGGGAAAAAGAGGGTTCCGCAGTGAGATGGGCACTTCTAACCTGACGCCACCTGCTGGAAGGGCACCAGAGACCGTTCAAAGTCTAGACTGACCACGGAAATCTGGAAGCCCTCAGGATCCGGCAAAAACTATCACCTAAACAAGTCCGCTGGGCTCAATACTTCAACCGTTTCGACTTCCTGCTAAAGCACATCCCAAGAGGGGGAGGAACTTTCTAGCTGACGCCCTTTCTCCCACATGCCCCAGGTCTAAACAAATCATGCCAGACTAATCCCATTAGCTTAGTAGATCAGAAAGCCATAGCTATCAGATACCTTGACCTTATTGAAGCATTTGAAAAATCTCTCAGGCTATTAACATTAATAAAATAGGAAAAAGTATAGATTAGGTGACATTGTTTTTTATAGAATAGGCTGAATGGCCTTCTCTCATAGTGGTTCTACAGGAGAACTGCTCCTACATTGAGGAGGCTTTTCCCTAATATACAGCAAAATTCCTTTTATGGTCTTGCTGTCTGCTTCACTTTCCAGAAGCTGAAGATGAGACAAAAGTTTAAGTTTGAGGAACTAACAATATGTGTCTACTAAACAGATTAACAGCCAAGGCAGCAAATAGGCTAAAATAGATGCTTCGCTTCAGCATATTTAGCAATAGCAAAAGCAGTTAGGCTTATATACCGCTTCATAGGGCTCTCAGCCCTCTCTAAGCAGTTTACAGAGTCAGCATATCGCCCCCACAGTCTGGGTCCTCATTTCACCCACCTCGGAAGGATGGAAGGCTGAGTCAACCTTGAGCCAATGAGATTAGAACTGCTGAACTGCAGATAACAGTCAGCTGAAGTGGCCTGCAGTACTGCACCCTAACCACTGCGCCACCTCGGCTCTCATATTTCATGTGCAGACTTCCTTCTAACCCGATATTTGATCCTAAATCAATAAGTGAAGAGCTAACAGCACCGTGAGAAAGTGATATAATCATTTGAGGATACATGCATACTAAATTCCAAATTTTCAATAAGCTTAGAATTGCCCTGAACAGAAATCCATAGGCAAAAGGGTGCAAAGGGAGATTAGGAACCTTCCAAAAACCAATATCTTAGAAGTTCAACTACATATCATTCCAATGAAAAGGAAAAAGGAAGGGCAGATTTAGGAAGCTGTTATAGATTTGCAAAGAGTGCTCTCAAATAGGCTTGAAGGAAGAAAAGGGAAGGCACTGACACTTTACATGAAGAAAATAGTAAAATGGAAAAAGATGATGGGAGGAAGGCAGAGTTACTCAACTTCTATTTCAGTTTTCTCCTGAAAAAGAAATTACATTCAAATGGAACTAAACAGAACTAAATAAAAATGGCAAAGTAAAAACATAGGTAGAAAGCACCTGGATACCATGAATTCATTTAAGTCTCCAAGAGTAGATCAGTAACTTTCAAGATTATTGAACGAGATTAGTTTTACGGAGCAAGGGAATGTGATGGACATGGTTTACCCTGACTTCAACAAAGCATTATACCAACATATATGTGAAATTCCAGTAGAGGAGATGACACAAACTAGACAACTTCCATTAGTTGTTGAGGGCAATATGCTGATTCTGTAAAACCACTTAGAGAGGACTGTGAAGCACTGTGAAGTCTAAGTGCTACTTCTATTAGATCAGTGTTTCTCAACCTTGTCAACTTGAAGATGTCTGGACTTCAACTCCCAGAATTCCTCAGCCAGCGAATGCTGGCTAGGGAATTCTGGGAGTTGAAGTCCAGACATCTTCAAGTTGATAAGGTTGAGAAACACTGTATTAGATGGATGTAGAGCTGGCTCACTATCTGCCCACAGTGAGTGTACATTAATGGCTCCTCATCAAATTGGAATGAAGTATAAATTAACAAACTACAGGATCTCTGTTTGGGCCCTGTACTATTTAACAAAATAAATGACTTGAATGAACTATTAGCAAATATGTTATCAAATCTGCAGTTGACATAAAGATGGGGAACAGCAAACAGTTTATGGACCAGGAAAAAGACTTAGGAAGATCTTGATAAGCCAGAACAGCAAGTAGATACTAATTAGATGCATTTCAACAGGGAGGAATACAAAATATTACAAAGATAAAATGAAAGCACATATAGAATGAGTGGGAAGATAGTATTGGGCAGCAATTATTTGAAAAAGAACTGTATAAAAAATGGAAAGAGGGATACAGAACTAAAGCAGAATATCAACAAACAGCCCAAATCTGGAAGGAGGGAGTCAGAAAGGGCCCAGAATGTATTAAAACTAGCAACCAACCTGGGAAAGTCCTGGAAAATATAATCAAGCAGAGGATTTGTGAACATCTGCACACAGACAAGATGATTACTAGAAGCCAGCATGGGTTTGTTAAAGGCAGGTGATGCCAGACAAACTTTACTGCCTTTTCTGACCAATTAATTAAATTAGTGGATCAGCAAAATGCTGCAAACATAATATTCTCAGCAAGGCATTTGAGAAAGTAGATCACCGCTTACTTCTTTGGTCAGATAGAACAATACAGGATAGGCAGTACCACCACTGGATGGATTCACAATTGGCTGATTAACTGCATTGAATAGGTAGTTCTCAATGGAACTACATCTACCTCAAGGGAAGCATGCGCTGGAGTATCTCACGGTTCATGTCACTTCCGGCCAGCCCTGAGGCCTGGAGCTGCCATTCAGGGGAGAAACCCGGGACAGCTACCAAGACTCATCAGGCTTCACTCCTCCACAAACACCTGAGTAAATCTACAAAGTTAGTGATAACTAACAACAATCCACGATTAATTGCCAGGTGGTTTTTGTTCTCGGTTATGAGAGGATGGGTGTGCGCATGCGTGGGATGCAGGTTATCCTAATGACCAGTGTAGCTATAAAAGGTGGTGGGGAGCACCGGGTGGCAGCTCTGACAATGCATTCATTGCCTTAGTGCTTTGTTGGTCAGTTCGTGCCGAAGGAAGAATACAAAGTGCATTTCAAACCGTTTCTGTGTTTGGCTGTTTTCATTAACCCTTCGGAACCTGACAGTTTGTCAGAGCTCACACCATGGCTGAAGGTACAGTGCTTGGGTTGGAGACTAGGGGCTTGGAGGAGTCTGCCGTGGCAACTGATACAGCTGGAGGCTGTGTCAGGGCCAGCAGGAGACACATGTAAGGTCTAAGGACCACTTGGTGGCATGGAAGCCTACAGCAGAGTCTCTGGAGGCCGATGTGGGCCCAGCCCATGCAGGGGATTGGTGTCTGGACTTGCCAGAGGCTCAGGACCACAGAGGCTTACCACCTCATGCTCCCCAGCTCACCTCTTTTGGAGCCCATTTTGCCCAATGGCATGAAAGACGCAGCTCAGATGACGATTGGAGTTACACCACTGTGGTGGACAGCCCAACTCTACAGAAGCTGCAGGAAAGGTTTGGGGCAGTGGGCTTCCGAGATAATGGACATGGCAGTGGTTGGACAGGGTCCCTGGAGCATGGATCCCAACAGGCAGGGGGTGTTTTTGGACAGCCCAGCATAACCAATCCAGAACAGTATGGTGCCCAAGGGGCTGCAAAAGTAGGAGATCAGCAGCCTGGGCTAGGTTTACCCCAAGCTGCCCGGGACACCTGCGGGAGATGAGCGGCACGAGAGCTATGCACCTCACCCTCTCCTTACCTAGAGGGGGTCTCCAGCTGTTGATAGGCCCAGAGTGATGGGAGGCTGGGATCCAATGGCAATATAGGCTACGTTTGACGGTAGCCCAGAACGAGTGGTCCTCTTCTTAGGCCAGGTGTTAAATCACATGGATCGTTATGACCATATATATATGTCGCAGTGGGACATGGTGATGGCCATGATGGACGGAGAGGCTGCTGACTGGGTGGCTGATCTATATTGGGATCATGCTGTGAAACTCACAGACATTAGTCTGTTCCTGATGGCATTGCGGGAGAGTTTGAAGATACTACCAGGATCCAGCGGGCGGAAGCAGAATTGTGGGCTACAAAACAACAAGGGAAGCCAGTAGCTGAATATATCAAAGAGTTCCGGCGTCTGGCCAGTAAAGTGAGGATTATGGCAAGAGAGGTTGGTGGTGCATTACTTTAAGGCCGGTCTTGACCGAACACTACGCCGGGCCTGCGTCTACAGAGGATTGCCACCTAGACTGACTGCGTGGTTCCAGGCCGCCATGGAATTAGCTATAGAGTTCCGCGAGGACAAGCCAGGAAGGGAGATGGGTAGGCGAGGACAAAGACTGCAAAAGATGCCCTGTATAGGAGGAAACTCTGCCCCGAAAACTCCGCAACCCACAGCAGTCTGCCATGAGACCGGTCCTACAATGTCCGTGAGCACAACAAGGAAGAAAAAGGGACGGCCAGGAAGAGCGTGAGGAGTGGCCAGGAGAAGACACACGGGGCGAGCCAACCAGCTCCTATACCAGTTGACTCCAGCCCACCGAGTGATATGCTCAATACAGGTGGCAGCGACTGCGGGGAGAGTTCTGACCCGATGATAACTAAGCCTATCAAACGTTTGTGATACAGGTAGTGGTGGAAGCGGCCAGGCAACAACAATGTACAGCCCTGATTGATTCAGGGTGCACACGTTGCTTAATGAACGCCACAGTCGCTGATAGTCTGGGGGTGGGCCTCAGGAAGTTGGATAGGCCGATGCGTTTTAACCAGATGGACGGGTCGTTACTGGGAGGCCAACCAGCCACACATGTAACTGATCAGATGGTATTGCGGATAGGGCCCCATCGGGAGTTTTTGCATTTTGTAGTGGTTCCACACGTTACAGAGATTGTGCTAGGCCTGGCATGGCTGGATAAATGAGGACCCACGTTTTGGTGGGGTGGTGGTAGTAGGCATCTCAGAGTAGGCCTTGATCCTGACCACCCTCCTCATGAGGCGCAAACCATGGCCCAGGGTTCGGTGAGATTCCGAGCTACAGTGCCATTGGTACATGCAGCTGGGGAGGAGCGATTCCCTCAGGTATATGCAGACTTAAAAGATGGATGCAGCGAAAAGGAATGTGATACTTTGCCCCATCACTGCCCCAGATTGTGCAGTGGAACTACTCCCTGCGGCTAAACTGCCAAAGCCCTAGCAGAAATGTGGGCATCCATAGAAAAGAATTTTAAAGGGGCTTCATTCAGCTAGCTAGATCAAGAGTGGCCACCCCCATTGTTTTCCGGGAGAAAAAGGATGGTGACTTACGCCTCTGTGTTGACTTTCAGGGCCTTAATGCTGTCTGTGTGGAACATCTGTACCCTCTCCCTTTAATGAAGGACATGCTGGCTAGGTTAGCAGAGGGATGCATATACACGAAATTAGATCTCAGGGAGGCATACTATAGGGTACGCATTTGGGCTGGTGACGAATGGAAGACAGCCTTTAATTGTCCTCTAGGCAGTTACCAGTTCTGGGTTATGCCTTTTGGACTGTAAGGAGCCCCATCGGTGTTTATGCAGCTAATTAACTAAGTGCTGCATGAGCATCTATATCAAGGGGTACTCGTCTATTTAGACGATATCCTTATATACACCAAGACCATGGAGGAACATGTAACTCATGTACGTCAAGTGCTTAAAAAGCTGCTGGACGTACATTTATACATCAAATTATCTAAATGTGAATTCCACAGGACGCAGCTGGATTACCTTGGGTTCCGCATTTCACCTAAAGGAGTGGAGATGGACCCCGCAAAGGTGAAGGAGGTGCTGGACTGACAGACTCCCAAAACCCATAAGCAGTTGCAAAGTTTTTTAGGGTTTACCAATTTCTATCGCCACTTCATCTCGTCCTTTGCCCAAGTGGCCCTTCCACTAACCAACGTCTTATGCACAAAGCATCTCACGACAAACTCTCGACAGGGAAGCCCAGTTGTGTAGACAACAGCGTGTCAGCAAGCATCTGAGCGATGTCATCCAGTGGTGTTAGAGGGCAACCAATGGTTTCTTTGTGTTCTTTTTTCTCTTCAGTTTTTGGAGCTCCACCTCCCCCTCATTTTTTTCTGATATATCTTCTTGTCAATTCTCCAAGTTGCCTCCAATAACTTTTGAATTGCGTCCCAAATCTTTTGCAAAATTAAAGTTTCCTCTTCTGAAAATTGATCCGTTTCCAAATTGTAAATTTCTGCCACTCTAGCTTCCAAGACTATGTGTGTGTGTGTGTGTGTGTGTGTGTGTGTGTGTGTGTGTGTATATTATATATATACACATATATATACACACATATATACATATATATAGTATATATCTATATATACAGTATATGTGTGTATATATATATATATGTTGCATTTGTGCTGATAAATAAATAAAGTGTATATATATATATATATATATATATATATATATATATATATATATATATATATATATATATATATATATATACTTTATATACACACATACATACATAGACACACACATACATACACATATACATATACATGAAATGTTTTACTAGAATATTTGCTTTAATTTGTTTAATGTTACATAAAGTTAACAATGAAGTAAATTGGTTAAGATTCTGTCTGTAAATGAGAGACAGGATAGGACTCCACATACATATATTATGTACAAGCGTACAGCATCAGCATATAACATCTTTGCTTAAAATAACTTTAATCATTTTTGAAATATTTTACTTATTCTTGAAATAAACTCAGAAAAATTGGGACATTTCTGAGTAAATGAACTTCATTTTATGACATCATATTTGAATCAAATTTTAAACTTTGGTTCTGTGATCACCATACGCCTTCATCAATAGTTGCCTGATCATTCCTCAATGTCTGATTTTTCTCTTAATATTCCCTCTAAAGTTTAAAAAGTAACAAATAGACAAACAGCACAAATTTATAAAATATTTCCTTTGGGAAAGCTCATCAATGTTGCTTTCTTTTGGTGCAAAGACAAAACTTTTTTAGTCATTTGAGATCTTTGTTATTTCTATTCCTTTTATATTTTTAAAATATTCTGATATTTATTTTCTCTATCCTATCGATTTTCTAAATGAGAATAATATCTATACAAGGAAGGTTGTAACAGACTAACTCTCTGACCTTCCTGGCCTAGAAATCAGGAGACTCGTCAGTTCCACTTCCACCAGTTGGGTCACTTTGCATCAATTGGGTGACTTTCTTAAGCCAACTCACCTCACAGGGTTGTTGTTTTAGGGAAAACAGGAAGAGGAATGAGTATTAGGGAACTTTTTTGCCTTGAGTTACTTATAAAGTAATAAAGGCAGGATAAAAATCTACAGAAAATATGTAGAGAAAATACATTTCTCTGATTCTCAAAAGAAAAAGAATTAAGAAAATAATTCTACCCTGCACATGAGCATCTTTAAATAGAATTATGATGCAAGATATCACGGGGCCATTAGTCTTCCACAAAGGGCATCAGTAGCTTGTAATGACAACTATGGCTAATTGGGGGGGGGGGGGGGACACTATAGGTAGTATTCTATTTCTATTTATTAAATTTATAGGCCGCCCAATCCCGAAAGACTCCGGGCGGCTTACAGAAATAAAAATATTAAGAAGAAGATTAAAAGCAAACAAAACAAGGCAGATTAAAAAAACACATCATGCACCCAGTCTAAACGGGGCTGGACCTCAATCCAGAGGTCAACAGCCCCAGGCCTGCCGGAAAAGCCAGGTTTTGATAGCTTTTCGGAAGGCCATGAGAGTGGGAAGGGTCCGGATCTCTGGGGTAGTTCATTCCATAGGGCCGGAGCGGCAACAGAGAAGGCCCTACTCCAAGGTGTCGTATTGTCAGGATGATGGCACCTGGAGAAGGCCCATCCTGTGCGATGTTATCAGTCTTAGGGAGTACTCGGCTTATGACCATAATTAAGCCTAAATTGTGGTCGTAATTCAAGTTGGTTAAGTGGGTCATCATATGACCACACCCATTTAAT
Source organism: Thamnophis sirtalis (assembly GCF_051295495.1). Classification (NCBI taxonomy): domain Eukaryota; kingdom Metazoa; phylum Chordata; class Lepidosauria; order Squamata; family Natricidae; genus Thamnophis; species Thamnophis sirtalis. The sequence goes on from NW_028261383.1 coordinate 177,150,314, forward strand.
GACCTTTTTGTAGTAATTAAGAAATGCCATGGTATTTCTTGCAAAAACAATTTCTTGCAAAACAATTGTATCCAATGGGCATTTTTTTTGCAGGAAACGAGAAGGGAATGCCAGTTTGCGGACAAAAATGGTCACATGGCCATAGGAAGCTGCAAACAGCCATAAATGTGAGCTGCCAAGCACCCAAAATCCCATATCCCAAGGCAGGCAGGCATGGGAATTTCTACACCAGGCCCACCGCAACTTCAACTGCCCAAAGCAAAGGACTATTTCTACACAAGTCCAGGTTAATAAGGTTTTTTAAATCATTATTCTGAGACTGATGCACCGTCTGCGTATAAAAGGATTCAATGCCTTTTCTACTCGTGCAACTTTAAAGGAGGGTCCTAAAAACGCATCTTCTGTTTACACAGTAGCAGAAATGATTCATAAACAAATTAGTCACTGGAAAGTTTCTGAAAACGACAAAGTATTTAAAAAAGGTGGACCACAAACAACATTAATACACCAGGAGATATTTTGCAAAAGAGAAACTTGAAATGTCTCAGTGTTTCTCAACCTTGGCCACTTGAAGATGTCCGGACTTCAACTCCCAGAATCCCCCAGCCAGCGTTCGCTGGGAGTTGAAGTCCGGACATCTTCAAGTGGCCAAGGTTGAGAAACACTGTCCTAGCCACTGTCTTTCCACTGAAGAGGATGAAGGTATCTGAGGCTTTAAATCAGTGTTTCTCATCGGTAATTGTACGGCTGATTGTATGAATAAATTATGAGAATGGAAGTGATTTTTCATCTAGAGTCAGTGTTTCTCAACCTTGGCTACTTGGAAGATGTCCGGACTTCAACTCCCAGCGAATGCTGGCTGGGGAATTCTGGGAGTTGAAGTCCGGACATCTTCCAAGTAGCCAAGGTTGAGAAACACTGTCATATAACATGAACAACATTTCCAGGAAACGACGAAGCGGCGTTTTCCGAACGAGACGAGGGTGGAAAGAGCACGAAGGTCGCCTCGAGCGCTCTCCTACCACCGTTCACCTCAGAAGACAGGCGGCGGGGACGCTTCGGGCAGCCGCCCTCCCGCCCTGTCAGCGAGGCTATCAGGGAGAAGGACGGGAGGGCCGAGCCCGCCCGTGACAGAGAGCGCTCTGTTGGCCAGCGCCGCTTCCGCTCCCTCCGGGCGCTCCTTGCCCAGCCAACGCAAGTGGCGTCCGCGGAGAATGGGAGACGCTCCGGCGAAGGGGGTTATTCACAGAGGGCGGTTACACCACTGGAGCGGCGGCCGCTTCCGAAGTCTCCGTACGTGAGGCGTTTCCTCAAACCGGCCGGTCGAAAGGGCCCCCCCGCCGGGCCTTCCTCCCGCTCCCCTCCCCGCCTCCCCTCCGTCAGGACGGCAGGCTCGACTCACCGGCCGACGAAGTTCTCGAGGACCGAGCTCTTGCCCGCGCTCTGGCCGCCCACCACGGCGATCTGAGGCAGGTCGAGGTGGCAGCTTTGTCCGATGGAGCTGAAGGCATCCTGGAGCTTGTTCACCAGCGGGATCAGCTCTTCCATTCCTCGGTTGCCCATAGCAACGACCTGGGGGAGGAGGGGGGGCAAGTCCCCCCACACTCCGCCGCTTCCTTTCACAGCCCGGGCAACAACCCACAAACTTCCCCTTTGGATGCCTCTCATCCGGCTCCGGGAACGCCCGTTTGCCTCTTCGGCCCGCCCTAAACCTGCCGATCGCTGTTGCTATTGCTGATAGAAACTGTCACTTCCCGTCCAAAGCCAATAGCGAAGGAGAATTTAGCAGGCTCCCCTAATGATAGGGTGGCACTTATCAATTATGTTTCCAGCCAGCATTCTAATAGGGCAAATGATGTGTCGTTCGACTGCATCTCGGCTCAAATAGCCAATAGGAGCTTTAAGACCACAATGTATAGCGTAATCCTGCCTTGGTATAACCCTGCCTTCGCCCTTTGGCCTCTTTACTTTGTTTTTTTTTAATTTGGTGAGGGACCTGTCCATCTCTTTAAAGCAACGAATCATCAAAAGCAAGAGGCCGCCCCACCCTTCGAGTTACTTTCGCTCTCTATTGGACAATATTTCTATCACGTGAAGGGAACGGCCAATCACTTTCCACAGATTATTTAGCTGAAGCGACGTGAGGCGTTATATTTTATGGCGCCTTACATTTACGTATCGTTGCCGTTCGATGCGCTACCAAACTCCCTTTCCTCGAGGGGGAAACATGGGTGGATGGCGCTGGGAAGGCCACCAATGTTCTAAAGAGATATTGAGACTCTAAAGCAGTGTTCCTCAACCTAGGCAACTTGAAGATGTCCGGACTTCAACTCCCAGAATTCCCCAGCCAGCATTCGCTGGCTGGGGAATTCTGGGAGTTGCAGTCCGGACATCTTCAAGTTGCCAAGGTTGAGAAACATTGCATTAGATGAACTTGATAGAGAGGAACTCAATTGCAAAGGAATTAGTATTTGTTGACATATTTGTTGGAAGAAACTAAAATAGCCACATGTAAGATAGCAATGCTGTTATAGTGAAGTGAAAGTTATATATCAGGAGCAACATAGAAGTAAATACATTCGAATGGGTACTTAAAATACGCGATTATTTGTGTGGTGTGAAACTAGCTACTCATTGGTCAAGTAAGTTCTTGCTTTGAAGTACAAAGTAAATGTCTAGATCAGTGTTTCCCAACCTTGGTGACTTTAAGTCCTGTGGACTTCAACTCCCAGAATCCCCCAGCCAGCATAGCTGGCTGGGGGATTCTGGGAGTTGAAGTCCACAGGACTTAAAGTCACCAAGGTTGGGAAACACTGGTCTAGATCAGTGGGGGGAGGGGGGAGTTTCATGCTGCCCTTCAACCATCAAATCTTCTTGCCTGCCTGCATCAGCTTCCCTGCACACTTTCCTCTCACTGCTACAGTGGAGGGGGGGGGGGTTAGAAGGGAAGAACCAACCCCAGTCCTAGTTTCGAGCCCCTCAACCTCCTGGGCTATTTTGGAATAAAATACCTTCCGCCAAGATCAGGAATCAAATAAGCCACTCCCGACTCCGCCGCTTCCTTTGCTTGTTCCCCACTTGCTCTGGCCAGCCGTCAGCGCTCTGGGACAGCCATGACAGGTTGAATGTTGAATGTATGTTGAATGTTGATTTTATTTATATGCCGCCCTTTTCCCCCCGAAGGGGACTCAGGGCGGCTCACAACTCAAACCAGGGAAGGGGGGGATACAGACAAAATTAAAAACGACACAAAACAATACATGGTTTAAAACACACAGCAGTCATACCATTCGAGACGGGGGCAACGGTTCTTTAGCCCCAGGCCTGTCGGAACAGCCAGGTTTTAAGGGCTTTGCGGAAGGCCTGGAGGGTGGTGAGGGTTCGAATCTCCACGGGGAGTTCGTTCCAGAGGGTCGGAGCGGCCACAGAGAAGGCTCTCCTCCGGGTAGTCGCCAGTCGGCATTGGCCGGCGGATGGAATCCGGAGGAGGCCTAATCTGTGGGATCTGATCGGTCTAGTGGAGGTGATTGGCAGCAGGCGGTCTCTCAAGTACCCAGGTCCAATACCATGAAGGGCTTTATAAGTGACGACTAGCGCCTTGAAGGTTGCCTTCTTTCACGCCTGGGATCGCGAAGGAAATAGCAGTAGCAATAGCAAAGCAGCTAGACTTATATACCGCTTCATAGGGCATAGGAAATTTCAAGCCTAGACCAAGAACCGCCGTTCCGATGATCGTGACAAACCGCCCTCCTTCTTCGGTTGTCCCTCCAGGACACCTCTGGCTTGCAAAAAGCCTCCCAAAGGCCAAACCCGGCTGCTCTTCGCGGAGTTCTCCACTCAAACAGCCATTCGCACTGGCAGCCAGCCCCCTCCCCTCCCTCCGATTTGTCCATCCTGTTATTGTGAATTGGATTAAAATGGAAAAACGGATAGGAATTGGAGTACTAAAGAGGAGATGTAGAAATAATATAATGAGGATTATATAAACTTGATAAATGTGATAGAGATTATTAACAATGTTTATGTAAACTGAATCAATATAAATGAAACTTAGTCATAGTGTTAGAAACATTATTTCATGTTACACAAACCTCATGATTTTTCTCCGCGCAATGAAAACTTTAGAAGAGGAAAGAAATACATTTTCTGGCATATAAGACAGAACTTTGTTAGGCAATGCTGAACACACATTTCAAGTTGCAAGCAAAGTTACTTTACTGAATCCACTTTTTTTTTACTTTTCACAAATAGTTATTTTACTAGGCTAAACTTGGCAATTAGTCTACAAGTTTTATCTATGAAGTTGGCACCTTTAGGTTACAATGGAGCTTCTCTCAACAGCAATTTAACAAAAGCTGAATTAGTTTACACTCTGTGTATGCTCTAATCCTTCAGGGGTCATTTCAATGATTCTTTTATTAGTCAAGTGACAAGTTTCTCTGGCTATAGAAAAAAATATCTTAGAAACTCTATTGTCCCTCTGTGCCACGTTGTTCCACGCATCAGTTCATTGATTTTCTTGACAAGTTGGGTACTACACTGGTGTTGGAAGAAATATCCACGTGGTTCAGTTGGGAGAAAGACACTGGAAACACGGAGACTGATTGGAAAGAAAGGTTTATTGATGAAACAGAACCACATGTAATTCTGGGCAGCTGACAAAATGGAATTGAGAGTGGGAGGTTTTTATACCATCTTTGGGCTTTGTATTTCAGCTTCCTGTTCCTGTGCAAGAACATGACCTTTAATATTCTATTGGCTGTTGTCAGATTCCTATCGGGTCATGTAGGGGTTATGTAGGAGCCATAGGTGGTTCAATAGGCCTGTAACTTTGAAGTTTGGACTGCTCTGGGGGTGCAATGAAGGGGCTCCTGTTCTGATAAGAGTATTGGGCAATTCCTATTATGGCTAATGGCTTTCCTGTTGAATCTTGGGTGAGGGGCTGCTTCTAATCCTATGCTTTTGTTAGCTGTCAAACTTTGCTGCAAGGAGTTTTGAAATATCCTGTCTTGAATGGATTTCTGCCTGCAGTATGTACTTTGCTTATGAATAGAGCCATCTAGATAGTTGACTTCTTTCAATAAGCTCTTGATCTTGTAAGCTGCTGTTATCTGCTGTGGGCAATTAAGGAAGACTTGGGGGCTACTTCCTGCCTCTAAAAACATGATTCTCCATTTCTCCTTTGGGGAAATATAATATTCTGCCTTTTTAAATATTCCTCAAAATATTTCATTCTCCCAGGAGGGTTTCCACACTATAGTGTCTCTTCCCAAGTCCTTCAGAAAAACTAATTTTGCCTCAGAAAGTTAAGAGTTACCTTACTGACATCCTCTTCATTCAGATCTTCATAAATCACAAAAAGCCTTGGCTTATCTAAAGGTGCATGAGTAAATAAATTGAAATTATTTGTATCTATTGTTAACCCATCAATAACAACCAACAAAGCAACCAAGATGTGGAATATTCAGAAGAAAAACAACAGAACTATACTAAAGCTAGCAAGGGACCTCAGAGAAGGAGACCTCCATGCCAAACTTTGTTAGACTCCAAACACCAACAGGGCTGAGTTCCCACGGAGTTGCCCAAAGTTGTAGCGCAGTGTTTCTCAACCTTGGCCACTTGAAGATGTCCTGACTTCAACTCCCAGAATTCCCCAGCCAGCATTCGCTGGCTGGGGAATTCTGGGAGTTGAAGTCCGGACATCTTCAAGTGACCAAGGTTGAGAAACACTGATTTAAAGCCTCAGATACCTTCATCCTCTTCAGTGGAAAGACAGTGGCTAGGACAGTGTTTCTCAACCTTGGCCACTTGAAGATGTCCGGACCTCAACTCCCAGAATTCCCCAGCCAGCGAATGCCAAGGTTGAGAAACACTGTAGCGTGTAGCAGCGCGTGGCTCTTCCCGTGGAAGTTGCTGTTCCGTTTGCAAAGGAAGCGGTTTGGAGCCCTTCTTGGCGAAGGGATCGGAGCTAACAAAGCCGTCTCTCTGTTTTCGGATAGTTCTACAGTCGTGACTGAGGCCAGTGACGTTTTCAGCCAAAGGAGGGCGAGGAAAGGAGGGCGCAATCGGGTTTTCTTCCCCTTGCAGGAGAGGAAGCGGCTTCCCAGCTTTTGCGCCCCCGCCACTCCTCCTCCGGCAGCGGCGTTCACAGGATCATCGCTGGCGGCGGATCTCGCTCGGGCTATGCCGGCCCCGCTCGGTCTGCGCGTGGTGGCGGAGTGCGGGCAGAGCAGGGCCCGGGCTTGTGAGCTGCGGCTGCCGCATGGCGTGGTGGACTGCCCGGTCTTCATGCCCGTCGGCACGCAGGGGACCATGAAAGGGCTCACCGCCCTGCAGCTGGACGCGCTCGGGTGCCGCCTGTGCTTGGGCAACACCTATCACCTGGGCATGCGACCCGTAAGTGGAGCCGCCTCCCGCGTGGAGCCTGGGCTGTCCCGAACAGCCTTCGGGGGGGAAAGTAGAGTTTTCATGCAAGTGTCTTGGACAACTGATTACCGGGACCTAATATGGGAAAGTTGAGAAACACGTGTACTATGTAACTTTTTTTAGAAGTGTGGCACGTGACAGTGTTCCCAGGACATCTACAATATTTGTTCTATGGCAGTGTTTCTCCACCTTGGCCACTTGAAGATGTCCGGACTTCAACTCCCAGAATTCCCCAGCCAGCGAATGCATTCGCTGGCTGGGGAATTCTGGGAGTTGAAGTCCAGACATCTTCAAGTGGCCAAGGTTGAGAAACACTGTATTTAGAGGACAACCCGAACCAATCCTCAATACTTTGATTTGGAAGATTGAATTTTAGCCGGGACTGGATTTTCCTAACATAGACATGCGCCATCAAATCATACAGTACTTTGCTTATTTATGTGTTTTACATTTTATAGAATCATTCAATTATACATAGTGTACGTAGTGATACTAAGCTGATTCCTTTTCTAACCCTACTCCCAAATTCTGCCATTTCTCTTACAACAGCGTAGCCAGCAAGGTACCTGTCTTCATCAGATTTCTATTCTTAAAATGTTTTGGATTTGATTAAGTTAAATTGCCTGTTTGTACATCCCATCAGTACGTATCCCTGTTCTGATTGTGGCTTTTGCTTCCAATAACAGTTACATGGATAGATTATAACTCAGTTATAATCAACTTGGGAGTCCTCCTGGATTCACAGCTAACTTTTGACCACCATCTCTCAGCTGTGACCAGGGGGGCATTTGCCCAGGTTCGCCTGTTGCGCCAGTTGCGGCCCTACCTGAATCGGGAGGCTCTCACAACAGTCACTCGAGCCCTTGTGATCTCTAGGCTGGAATACTGCAATGTGCTCTACATGGGGCTGCCCTTGAAGAGCATCCGAAGACTTCAGCTAGTCCAGAATGCGGCCGCGCGAGTGATCGTGGGCGCACCACAGTTCGCCCACATAACACCGATCCTCCGTGAGCTGCACTGGCTACCTGTTGGTCTCCGGGTGCACTTCAAGGTCCTACTCACCACCTATAAAGCGCTCCATGGTAGTGGATCTGGCTATTTGAGAGACCGCCTTCTGCCAATTACCTCCCTGCGTCCCATCAGATCGCATAGAGTTGGCCTCCTCCGTATTCCATCCGCCAGTCAGTGCCGACTGGCGACTACTCGGAGGAGAGCCTTCTCTGTTGCGGCTCCGACACTATGGAACAATCTCCCCGTGGAGATTCGTACCCTCACCACCGTCCAGGCCTTCCACACAGCCCTCAAGAACTGGCTAACCCGTCAGGCCTGGGGATAATCTTATTTCGCCCCTCCCGAATGCTGAGTGAATGTTGAGTTTTATTGTCTAATTTACTTTGTGCACATTTCTTTTTTCGTATTGTCCTACACTCCCCTTCCTTTTTGATTGTAAGCCGCCCTGAGTCCCCTCAGGGAAAAGGGCGGCCTATAAATAAATAAAACAAAACAAACAAAACAAACAAAACAAACAAAACAAACAGTTAAAGAAATAATTAATTTGTATATTGTAGTTTCTAACACTTTATAAGCATCTTATGCTATATCTCCTCTTTAAAGTAGAATCATTTTATTGCAACTGATTATGAGCATTTCAGAATTACTTTCCCAGGATTTGTAGTGAGAATATAGAAAAGGTAACAAATATAACCAGAAATTTCTTAATTTCTAGTTTAGTTTGATAACTACTGTATCATTTATCCCAAGTAGCCTGCCTGTGTTTGGCCTCTAAAGCATACACACAGGTGTTATAGTGGCACAAATAACCAGAGATTTGTGTTTATCCCCTTACCCTTTTGGGTTTGCATAAAATCACAATGTACACTGCATCTGTCTTGGAACTAGTTTAGTGTGAACTTGCCAAGATTGGCAAAACAGCTCAATATTGCATGTAGCATAGCTTAGCTATAATTTATTGATAACACCCAACATACTAAATCATAATTCATAGTTTGTAAGCAATCATGGATGGGTTCATGCAACATGCTAAAGACCTTGGCCCTAGTGATGTGATGGGCACTCATGACAATCTTTCATGCTGTTCCAGGGACCAGAGCTGATCGAAAAAGCTAATGGACTCCATAGCTTCATGAACTGGCCAAGGAACCTGCTCACAGTGAGTATGACTGAGGAAGTTGTCTTTACCTGGGAAATCAATCCTTTTGCTGCAATTGAGCTTTGTTATAGTTACAAAAAACAGAAGACAGTGACCTATATTACAGGGGATACCCCCTAGGTCAGTGCATGGAGCTCTGTCGGGCTGGAGAAGGGGGATGCGTGAGCGCCTGTTCCACCCAAGCAAGCATACCTCCCAGCCTCACCCAGTTCTTCCTGCAGAGCTAGGCGCCACCGTCACCGCCGCACTCCGAGCATAACTTCTTCTCCGGCTTCCAAACTCCAAAACTCAGCTGCCGAGTCTTCCAGCAGCGGCCGCTCTAGGAGTGCGCTCTATGGTTGTGGGCCAGCTGCAGGAGAGAGAGTTTTCCAGACAGAGAGTCTTCCAGCAGGTAGCCCACAACCAAAGAGTGTACTCCTAGAGCGACCGCTGCTGCAAGAGTTGGCAACCGAGTTTTGGAGTTTGGAAGCCGGAGAAGAAGTTATGCTCGGAGCGCACCGGAGCCCTGGCTCTGCAGGGAGAGCTGGGCCAGGGCATGGCGAGGCTGGGGGCAGAACAGGCGCTCACGCAACTCCCTTCTCCAACCGGGCAGAGCTCCATGCACTGACCTAGGGGGTATCCATAATGTACCAAGCCGCGGGAGATGGGGAACTGGCAGAGCGCCATGTGGCTTGGCGCCTTAGGGATACCCCTAGGTCAGTGAATGGCGCTCTGCCCAGCTGGAGAGGGGATTTGCCGGGCAGCTGCTCGTGAGCGTGGTCACCTCATGGCTGCTTCGCCCCTGAGGCTGTGCCCGGCTCTTCGGGAGCCCACTTGCGAGGGAGCAGCTGCCCGGCAACTCCCCCCTCCAGCCAGGCATAACGCCACTCCCCAATCTAGCGGTATCCCAAAGGCGGCAAGCAACGTGAGCGCCTTCTCCCCTGGCTCCCGCGCTTGGCACCTTTTGAGAAAACATACCCTCAGCAAAATGCATGAACCCGGTCATTTTTATATTACTGGCATACAGAATCCATAATTGTAGTATGCAGAAGAATCTGGTTTAACGTATTATACTAAGCCATAGTGTACTTTGCTTGATTTTGATTTGGTACAATGTGTAAATGTGTGGGGCACCTTATAGGGCTGGTAGTGAATGCAGCTCATGTGTGAAGGGACACTTGTTACCATTACACAATGACCAGTTTCCTTTCAAACTGTCTTTTCTGCAGGATAGTGGTGGTTTTCAGATGGTGTCTCTGGTGGAGTTCTCCAAGGTGACAGAGGAGGGAGTGCATTTCTGTTCTCCTTATGATGGGAAGCCGATTCTGCTCACACCTGAAAAATCCATCGAAATACAGAATGCTCTTGGTAACTATTCTGTTTTGTATAATAATATGACTGGCTAACCCAACGCTTCCTTTTGTTTTTATAATGGTAGTGATAGTTCCCTACCTCCATGATTGTCCATCATGTCAGAAATACCTGATTAGGAATTTTTTTAAAAAAATAGTACTGCAGAAAATAGTTCAGTAGCTCACAAGCGCTCTACTTGACTCCGTGGGCAAATGTCAAAACCACGCCCGACTAAACCGCATCGCTAAAACCGCGACGTCATCAATGCGGCAACAACAGCACGGAGACAACAGCACGGAGACAGAAGGGTGCTTTACAACAGCGCTTATAACTTAAGGTAAGGTTTAGGGTTAGGTTTAGGGTTAGGTTTAGCATTACGTTTAGGGTTACGTTTAGGGTTAGGGATTAGGGTTAGGGTTAGGTTTAGTTTTACAGTGCGCTTCTGTCGCCGCGCTGTTGTCGGCACGATTCAGCGCTCATTTGTCAGAGCGCTTTAGAACACGCGGTTTTGTCACCGCAGTTTAGTCGGGCGCGGTTTTGTCGTTCGCCCTTTTGTCGGTGAACCACTTGACTCTATTTGCATCCTTAGTCCCATTTCTTATTTTCCTGTTAGTGAATGGTTTATCCACTGTGCTCCTTTTTGACGAGATATGATTTGGTGACCGTTGTCCATTCACTGCTAGCCTCCCAATTAGATCTGAATGGGAATAAAGTTCTTGAAAAGAGGTACTGAAATTAGAATGTTCTGTCTGGAATATTCCATTGGGAGCACACAGCACCTGCTTTTAGCTAAGCTATTTGCCTTCTAGACCCCCATCTATCATTCGAGGTGTTTTATTTGTTACCTATCAATTCCTTCCAATGGCTCGAGCCCCTTCTCCTGCTTGGGGTCACTGCTTTCCCCATAGAGTATTCCTGAAACCTACATTCTGCACTGTTGAATGTAAATCTAGACCAGTGTTTCTCAACCTTGTCAACTTGAAGATGTCTGGACTTCAACTCCCAGAATTCGCTGGCTGGGGAATTCTGGGAGTTGAAGTCCAGACATCTTCAAGTTGACAAGGTTGAGAAACACTGATCTAGAGAGATCACCGAGGATTGCATTATTGTTGCGTGTGGAAAAACGGGATGTAAATGAAACAAAAAAGGAATTGATTGTAAATTTGATAATGGCAGCTAGATATTGGAGATGAAATTGGGATATTCAAAGAAATGAGTGGCTTAATAAAATTTGGAGTATGGCAAAAATGATAAATTAACAACAGAAATCCAACCTAAAAAAGGGATGATCGAAGCAAACAATTATAATAAAATATGGAGAGGATTTTATAAAATAAGTGTTGGTGGAAGGCAAAGGGAATAAACCTACTCAAGAATATGTTATTTTGTAGGGCACAATTGGAATATATTGTATATCTAAGAAATATAAGGGAGGGAAAAGGTCTCCAGGGATTGGGGGTGCACTGTAATATGTGGTGTTTTTTTCCTTTGTCTTTCTTTTTTTTGTATTCAATTGTATATGTACTGTTTATATTATTTGTGTTTATTTTTTTAAAAAGTTCCACTCTGCACAGAACAGCCTTCTCTTTGTTCTGTTATAGAGAGATGCACATTCGGAATCAGCTAGGACTGAGGGCCAACATGCTGGAATTTTCTCTTTTACTCTGTACATTCTACCTTTTCTTTATTATGCTTTTTTTTCCAAAAAATCTTTAAATGTGTTTTATTTGTTAGCTTTTCCCTCATAGCAGTCAGTTCGCTAGGTTTTTATTTGTTATCATGTATTTCCTCATTGTTTATTTTAATTCTCTCTTGAAATACTGATTTTACTATCTTGGATTTACTGATATGATGTCACTTATAACATTTTTTTCAATCAAAATTTTATTTTTTATTATCTTTATACATATCAGTGTGTGCCTGGTGTGGTAACTGGGTAATATACATTTCAGTACACATAACTATAGTCTTATTTTTCCTAAATATTACATTTCATCTCCATTATTTCATATTATTTACACCTGCCTATTATTACACCTTTTATTTCCGAACCATCTTTCTGTCCTTTTGTATATCTTAACATATTAATATATAATTATTGTTATTCCCCACTATTTCCTATTCCTATTTTATCCTCAGAGATAAAAGAGAACAGAAAACTAAATAGTGTTAAAATTTATTCGGGCAACTTTATCCTCCATTTCCCTCTTGACTGATCTCAGCTGACTTGTATTCTCCCCCCCCCCCCCAGGCTCCGACATTATAATGCAGTTGGATGACGTGGTCAGCAGCACCGTGAGTGGGCCACGCGTGGAGGAAGCCATGCTGAGGTTTGTGCTGGGCCCATCAACTCTTCGATGCTCTTGCCAGCCCCATTCAGCATCTCCCGATCCTCGGCTCCCGGGTAGCTTGTAGACTTGGCTTTTTGGCGTCAACTTTGTCTCTTACCAGGAAGCTTTGAAACTTAGTGCCAGCCAATAGAATAATCTTTATGCCATTTATACAAGTTCCCTTCATATTTTGTTTTTAAGCATATACGTTTTTCTGAAGTGACTTCAGAAAAAACTCATCAGTTGCAAAATATTGAGAGACAAAGTTTGGATTTCGGTGGAACCAAACAAATTAGGAAAACCAGGCAGTGCGTGGCTTCAGGGATTCCTTCAAGCGCCTTGATTGGCCATAAGAAACACCTATATTTTCTTCGGTGATATGAAATTACATGTTGCATCTCTATGTGGGTTTTTGCTGCCTCTTTGAGGTTCTCTGGTGTGCATGGACAAAATACAAGACAGCTGCCTACATTCAGTCATGTCACCAGATGAGCTTAGAGGAGATAGTAGCTCTTCCCGTGGGCCTCTCCCACGGAGGGCATTGGGGGATTTTTCTTCAGGAAAATTGGATTTGACTCATTTTCAAATTCAAACTTTGTTTTGCTGACACTAAATTTTATACAGGTTTGTTCAGGTTTTGGAGAGCTATCCTGATGACAGCACTAAGCCCCCTTATGCAATTTATTTCCAACCTTCTATTGTGTTGGAAAGAATAAAACACCTGAAAAAAAGAAATAAATAGCAAGTGCAAAATTACCATTCAAAGTTAGGAGAAAGTCCTAAAACTTTCCTCTTTTTCCAACAAGATAGCTTGGTTCCATTCCCACTAGCAATGTAACAGTCTCCGAGAACCCCTTCATAGAAATTACAAAAAATATAAAAACTTCATAACATAATTCATTTTTAACCCACACAGTCCACGTTTTGCAACATTTACAGCAACAGCAAAGCAGCAAGTTGGCAGCTGAGTTGCAACTCAGTCACTTTTGATAGCAAAATAGGTGGCATATAAATTTAATAAATAATAAAGCATATACATTCCCAAAATTTGTGCTAAAATTGTGCAACGCTCAAAGTTCAAAAATGTGTGTGTGTGCTTTTTTTTCAACCATGCCAAACCCTTAGCAATTTCTTGTGGGAGCCCAGTTCAGAAAGGCTGAATTGACCTACATGCTAGAGGACATGTATGTTGTGGTATAGGACAATATTCAAAAGGCTGTGCCTACATGTTTAGATCCCTTATAATACTACAGATGGGCAGCCCATGGATCACGCGTGGCATTTTATATGACCTACATACCGTGTTTCCCCAAAAATAAGACTTCCGTCCATCCATCCATATCTCATTCACTTTCCCTTCCCTCTTTCTTTCTTTCTTTCTTTCTTTCTTTCTTTCTTTCTTTCTTTCTTTCTTTCTTTCTTTTTCTTTCTTTTTTTCTTTCTTATCCCCCTTGTCTCTCTCTCTTTCTCTCTCTCTCCCCCCCTTTGGATGAAGCTGGCGTACTTACCTCCAACTGCTTCCTGTTCTTTATCAGGGAGTTTCCACCCCCCTCCCTTTCCTTCTCCTAAGGAGTGTTTGACTTTCCTAAAGCCATTCGGTTGCTGCCCTTCTTGCAAACCCCACCCATCAACGCTGCCATTGAGCTGACCGTGGCTTATGGTGCTGGCATTGGCAGCTAGGCGATAACTGGACAATAACTAATTTCAAAACAACCTGGCATTAGTCCACAAAAATATATTAAAGCACAGTATTCTAGTTATTGGGTAAATAAATCATGCTTGCATTATCTATTTCCTTTCAACTTCTTTATAAATGTAAATTTATAAAGGCAAAGAAATCTCAATACTTTCAAAATGTTATTGAGTACGAAACTTCATCTACAGCAACAGCATTCAAATCAAAGAGTTAAATAAAATCTATTTAAATAAATTGCTATAAAGCACCCAGTTGCAAATTTGATTGAATTGAACTTCTATAATTAGAATGAAATAACAATTGCAATTAATAATTTTTCCCCCCCGCAGGTCTATTCGCTGGTTGGACAGATGTATTGCGGCACACAGCAAACCTCACCAGCAGAATTTATTTGCTATTATTCAGGGTGGGCTGGATCCCATCCTCCGAAACAAATGTCTGGAAGGTGAGGTCACTTTTATTTCGAAACTGGTCAATTCCAGCTCTTTTAAACCGCCACTGTTTTAGAACACCCTACAAGGGGATTGGGATGAGCTAAAAGTCTCAGGTGTGATTCTGATTGTGATACAGGCTCAACCAGGCTCAACCAGGGGGTCCTCAGAATTTTTAAATGGGGCCAATTCAGATCCCTCAGATAAAGTTAGGCAAGTGGCAAGAAAGTTTGTGCTCTTTTTCCCTTCGGGGAGGGGGGTCTTATTGAATAAATAGATGCCTTGGGTTGAGCAAGGAGAGCATAGGAAGGACAAAGGCAAAATGGACGGCTAAATTGACCATGCCCACACAGTCACATGACCACCTAGCCACACCCACACAGCAGGTCTGGACCCCCAACAGTCTGAGGGATCTGAATTGGCCCCGTTTAAAAATTCTCCCCCCCCCTCAAAAAATCTAGTCTCTCTTAATTCCTGGGAAGCCCTGGCGAGAGCCAGCTTCTGTGTGTGCATGTGTGCTCACGAGTGGTGAGGTTGGGGTTTATTCGATTTATATCCCGCCCTTCTCCCAAGGACTCAGGGCGGCGTACAACATTAAAAGAAACACATACTACAAAAGTATAAGAGTGCAAATCTGCAAGCTTTTCCTTGCGAGAAGCAGGGCTCGGATCAGGCTGGCCCTGCCCCTTCTCAGCTTCTTTGGGGAAGAGCCAGGGAGGGTTCTGACGACCCCGTCTCCAGCGTGCTCCCCTCCCTCCCCCACACATCAGTCTACCCGCCGCCCTGGCCACTTAGCGGGGTTTGGAAAATCCTGCGGTCTCCCCAAAAGTAACACATTTCTTGTTGCTTGAAACTTGAAGACTCAAGGCGGCCCTTTGTGACTAAAGAAAAGGGCGAGGGCTGGAGGAGGGGCAATGAGGGCAGCCAGGCGCACAAGGAGCGGCTGGGAGGGGTGGGTGGAGGGGCTACATCACTACTGTGCACGGGCCAGATACATTGCGCCAGCGAGCTTAGTTTGAGGTCCCCTGGGCTAAACTCTGAAGCTTTTCCATGATCTCCTGGCCATTCGTTTGCCAAAACGGTTTGTAAAACTTACAACAATGTAGAGATAACACGTTTTAGATAGACTGGTCTCCTTCATCTGTCTCTCTTTCTTCCCACCCGCTAGAGATGACTAAACGAGATGTCCCAGGCTTTGCTATTGGGGGCCTGAGTGGTGGTGAGGCCAAAGATCACTTCTGGAGGATGGTGGCCCTCAGCACAAAACGTCTCCCGAGGAACAAGCCTCGCTACCTTATGGGAGTTGGGTAGGAACGAACAAACCGTGTTCTTGGGATAAGGAGAGTGACCCTTTGCAGTTGCTCACCTGACGCCTGTTTCTTGTCTTTGTTCTGCTCAAAGTTATGCTACTGATCTGGTGGTGTGTGTAGCCCTGGGCTGCGACATGTTTGACTGTGTCTATCCCACAAGGACAGCCGTAAGTACACCGGGGAGGAAAGGGAGTGGCAAGTTGAAAGCACTTTCACCAGCTGATCAAGGAAACAGATTGGCATTGAAAGACTGTAAAGGGGGGAGGGGGGGATTTTGTAGAGATTCGAAATACACCCCCCCCCCCCAGGGAACCAGTGTTGTTTTCAGTGGTGTCTCTGAACTACGTGGGCCTTTTCTTCATTCCCAGCGCTTCGGTTCAGCTTTGGTCCCTTGGGGGTCCCTGCAGCTGAAGAACAAGCAATATTCCAAGGATTTCAGGCCCATTGATGAAAACTGTTCTTGCCCTACCTGCCAGAGGTCAGTGTGCTTGGGGTGGAGTGGGTTTTTAAACAGATGGGAATGGCAAAAAAAAAAGATCTCCATTAAATTAAAGGAAAAATTAAATTCAGATCTTCATTTAGTCACAAAACTCAGTATATAATCTTTATCAGCTACATGTCCTTTCTCAAACCAATTGATCTCAATCAGTGATGTGAGGTTAAAATGAGGCGACATCATTCTGAGTGGTTTGGTTTATTAGATTTATATGCCGCCCTTCTCCCAAGGGGGTGGAATAAAAATGCAATAAAACATTTAATTTAGAATTGTCTTCAGTTTGACAATTCCAGCTGCATCTTAAATTTTATTTGACCTCTATGCTACACAACAATCTGCATTCTTCCTCTTTTATCGAGTTAATGCAAGCTACTGCAGGCTACTTCAGCTGACTGCTATCTGCAGTTCAGCAGTTCAAATCTCACCAGGCTCAAGGTTGACTCAGCCTTCCATCCTTCCGAGGTGGGTAAAATGAGGACCCTGATTGTTGTGGGCAAGAGGCCGACTCTGTAAACCGCTTAGAGAGGGCTGTAAAAGGACTGATATCTGAATTGTCTGATATAACTTCACTCAGCTGATACTAGGTATAATTTTCTGTCTTTTATCTTGTATTGTAAAGAAACAAAAACATTTCCCCCTTATTCTCTAGCTCTCGATGTATCAAGAGTCTTCCATAAACCTCGGGTTCCAAGAGGATCAATCTCCTTGTTTGTTTTTGCCTTAACAGATACAGTCGAGCTTTCTTGAATGCTCTCTATCCTATCGATTCAGCTGCCAAGCACCACATTACCATCCATAACATTGCCTACCAGGTGAGTCTGTTCGGAGGCCATAAATCATCTGCTAAATGGGCAGCAGAATAGCTAATGCAGTTCATAGTTAGGGACCTGCGGCAGACGGGCTGTCAAATAGGGATAAGAAAATGGGTGCAATAGGTGAGCTGGGGTGGTTCAGTGGTTAGAATGCTGTATTGCAGGCTGACACTGTCCACTGCCAGGAGTTCAGTCCTGACCAGCGCAAACTTGACTCATCCTTCCGAGGTCAGTAAAACGAGGATTGTTGGGAGTAATATGCTGACTCTGTAAATCACTTGGAGGGTGCTATAAAGCACTATGAAGCAGTATATAAGTGCTAAGTTTGCTTTTCTATCTTTTATCATAACTTTAGCTTTTTTCTCTTGCTCACTTTTAAAATTCTATATTTTCTCTTAAGCTCCATGACATCTGCCTATGCCATCCTAATCAAAAATTTTCTTAACTAAATGTGGGAAGTTCAATTTAGTTATGTTTTCTTACTTTTTTCCTTCGTTTTGTTTATTCTTTTCTATCCTTTGCCAATCATTGTTTACAGTGAAAGGGAATATATAGTATATTATGCAAAATTTTAACCGTTTATAAAATTCTGTACGTTAGGCTTACACATTATAGTAAGCTGGGATTTGCTTAACTCTGCTAACCCTAGATGTCTGGATTTGTACAACACACCAAGCCATAAGCCACATTGTATAAACAACCATAGTTACATTGACAGATGTCTCTGGAGAGTCTCAGTCATCCTGGTCCTGGTTGTCCCAAAGGTGCTTTTTCAAGAGGCAACTGGACTTTCTGGTTTTTTCTTTGGAGACGTTTTACTTCTTATCCAAGAAGCTTCTTCAGCTCTCACTGGAGGGCGAGAACCTCCAGGTGACCTTAATGTCTCACTTTGTTGTTGTTAGTTGTGAAGTTGAGTCCAACCTATGGAGAACGTTCCTCCAGGCCTTCCTGTCTTCTACCATCCTCTGGAGTCCATTTAAGCTCATGCCGACTGTTTCGGTGACTCCATCCATCCTCCTCCTTCTCTGCTGTCCCCTTCTTCTTCTGCCCTCCATCGTTCCCAGCACGAGGCTCTTCTCCAGGGAGTCCTTCTTCCTTCTCACCAGATGGCCAAAGTCTTTGAGTTTCCTCTTCAGGATCCGGCCTTCTAAAGAGCAGTCAGGGTTGATCTCCTCTAGGACTGACCAGTTTGATCACCTTGCAGTCCAAGGGACTCAATGCAGGAGTCTTCTTCTCCAGCACCAGAGTCCAAAGGCCTCCTTTCTTTGGCGCTCAGCCTTCCTTATGGTCCAACTTCCACAGCCATCCATTGCAGCTGGGAAAACCACAGCCTTTGCTATACATGCTTTTTCTGGCAGACTGATTTCTCTGCTTTTTAGTCTGCTGTCCAGATTTGCCATCGCTTTCCTCCCCAGGAGCAAGCCTCTTTTAATTTCTTGGCTGCAGTCCCCATCTGCAGTGATCTTGGAGCCCAGGAAAATAAAATCTGTCATTACCCCCATTTCTTCCCCATCTATTTGCCAGGAATTGAGAGGGCCGGATGCCATGATTTCTTAATGTTGAGATTCAAGCCAACTTTTGCACTCTCCTTCTTCACCCACATCAAGAAGCTCTTTAGTTCCTCTTCACTTTCTGCCATTCGAGTGGCATCATCTGCATATCTGAGGTTGTTGATATTTCTCCCGGCAATCGTAATTCCAACTTTTGATTTGTCTAGCCCCACCTTTCTCATGATGTGCTCTGCATATAAGTTAAATAGTCAGGGCGACAGTATACAGCCTTGCCGGACTCCTTTCCCAATATCAAACCATTCAGTGGTTCCATGTCCAGTTCTCACTGTTGCTTCTTGACCCACATATAGGTTTCTCAAGAGGCAAAGAAGATGGCCTGGTGCTCCCATCACTTTAAGAACTTGCCACAATTTGTTCTGATCCACACACTCAAAGGCTTTGGCACAGTCAATGAAGGAGAAGCAGATGTTTTTCTGGAACTCCCTAGCTTTCTCCGTGATCCAGCGTATCTTGGCAATTTGATCTTTAGTTCCTCTGCCTCTTTGAAATCCTGCCTCTACTTCTGGTAGTTCTCGATCCACATACTGCTGGAGCCTGGCTTGTGGGATTTTGAGCATAACTTTGCTAGCATGTAGGCCCCATCGTGGTTATCAGAGATGTTAAACTCATCCTTGTACAGCTCTTCTGTGTAATTTTGACACCTCTTCTTAATCTCTTCTGCCTCTGCTAGGTCCCTGCCATTTTGGTCCTTTATCTTGCCCATCTTTGCATGAAACGTTCCCTTCATATCTCCACTTTTCTTGAAGAGATCTCTGGTCCTCCCTATTCTATTCTCTTCTTCTATTTCTTTGCACTGTTCATTCTCTTCTAGCTCTTCTCTGGAATTCTGCATTCAATTGGATGTACCTTTCTCTTTCTCCCTTGCCTTTCCCTTCCCTTCTTTCCTCAGCTGTTTGCAAAGCTTCCTCAGACAGACATTTTGCTTTCTGGCATTTCTTTCTCTTTGGGATGGTTTCAGCTGCTACCTCTTGTACAATGTTGTGAACCTCTGTCCGGGTAGCCGGAGGTAACAGAGAAAGAGATTTCTCTAGAAACTGCTGAAGATTTGAAGGATGGAGACATCAGATTAGGCAATGGGGGCTGTCCATATAAAGCAAACGGTTCTTAGAGGCCTTTATCTATGCTCTACAATGGAGTTCCCCAATGTTTCTGGATTGGCGGCTGGAGGAAAAGGGAGGGGCTGGCACCTTTACACCCATATGTGCGAATGGGGCCGCAAGCATGTGCACAACGCTCACAGCAATGTAGCACAACTGTGCATGGTCATGCATGCGCTGGTCGTGCGGCCTGGTGGCCCATAGGCCACGGACTACAGGTGGGGGGGATCACTGCTCTAGTCTCTAACTTACCTATTGGATCGGTTTGTTATTGTTTATTCTTCCCACTCAGCATATTTCTTTCTGTATAATACCTATTTTCCCCCTCCAGATGAACTTGATGCGTTCGATCCGCGAGAGTATAACTGAGCAAAGGTTTCCCCAGTTTGTTCAGAGTTTCATGAGGACTATGTACGGGAACCCCAGCAACTACCCCCAGTGGGCTACGGAGGCGCTGGCCTCGGTCGGAATTAACCTGGAGTGAGAGACATCAAGAGACACTCCGGATCCCAGACCCAGCCTGGCTTTCCCGAACAATTACTTGGGTAGTGATAAAACTTGAAAACTTCTTTCCAAGGAGTGGTGGAGAAAAGTTGAGTTCCTTCTCTGGCAGTCTATCCCAATGGCCTTGTCACAGTCGTTGGAGCTTAAATTAAATGTGTCCAGAAGTTCTCTGGTGTATCTCTTTTGTAGTTCCAGCTGATATTTTAAACTTCTCATTAAATTCTCTAAAATTAATTTATCCTGGCTAAATGGTCCTTCGGGATTGGGCAGCATATAAATTTTAATAACAAATAATAAATAAATAAATAAATAAAATAACCTCAGTGCATTCTGTTTAAAACTTATCAGCTTAACTTTGTATCGTTGCCCTTGGGCTGTCGTAAAGGCTTTATTTAATAACAAAGGGGAATATAGAAGGAAGATAAAAATAAAGAAGAGAGAGGAGTACATACGTAACAGCGTGCCTGCTCTGATTTTTCTATTTACGGCTATTTCAGTAGAATCACCAGTTGCCTCTATGCTCCTCGTCCCCGATCAACATTTCAGTTTTCTTCTTCCAGGGGAGGGGGGGGGGGGAATCTGAGGTCGGCATTGGTGAACAGCACTGAGATACGTAGGTATCCTTGTTACAGACAAGCAAGGGATTCACATGGAAAAATTGAAACTTGAGGAGGAGGATTGCTGACATCAGATACCAAAAGCAGAATTCTCAACTCCTGCTTCCTTCTTTTCTCCTCAGAAATGCTGGGTGTATGGTATGCCTATTCCTCCACTGGAATTGTTTTCAAGCTGGCTATCAGGCCACAAGCATCATTTGCACATAAGAGCCAGTGTCTTGTCTAAATGTCTTTGGTGCTTTACAGAAAACGGAGCCGGAGCTCTGCATCTATAGAAAATGAATTTTCAAGGGAAACTGAAATACATTTCTCACATGGACCCACATCAGCTCATTACTACAACTCTCCCTGCTGCTCTAAGAAATTGACTTGTAGCCTATAACATTATGCAGACAGGAGAAAGAAGTACAAGCATTTGACTCTTTGTTTTACCAAAAAGTCTTGCCTTTGCAATCCAGAATGTGAATTAATATCAGCAAAATGGTAGAGCATTGCAAAAGAGCAGTGTTTGTATGACAGTGTTCCATTTGCCATCTTGCTACAACTAGGATGATTTCCTAATGGTTTCTTTACTGCAATAAATCATCGTCAAAAGTTCTTGAATCTTTTTATACTATATTTTTATGCTAATTACAAGAAAAACAAAACAAATCATACAAATTTAAAAGTTAAAAAACCTACCGAAAAGAAAAAAAATATAAGAATATACTGGGAAAATGTTGTTGTGGTTGTTATAAATTTAATCTTCGATTCATAGTTTGGGACTGGTAACAATTCAAGTCTTAACAAAGGACCTCAGAGCTGTTAAGGTAACGTCTGAATATATAGGCCATTCCAAGTAAGGTGGTTTTTGCAAAGTTCAACATTTCCATGTATCTAGATCAGTGTTTTTCAACCTTTTTTGTGCAAAGGCACACTTTTTTCATGAAAAAAATCACGAGGCACACCACCATTAGAAAATGTTAAAAAAAAATAACTCTGTGCCTATATTGACTATATATAAAGTGTTTTTCCCACGGCACACCTTACACTATGTCACGGCACACTAGTGTGCCGCGGCACAGTGGTTGAAAAACACTGATCTAGGCAACCCTTTGGGTATTGTTCCAAGGGCTCCTATTACTATTGGTACAACCATTGATTTCTTCCTCCACAATTGCTTGTTGTTGTTGTTATTTACTTTATTCATTAAACATGAAACTCAAGTCAACTGAACATTCAAAAATGTATCACAAATACTATTGACTGGTGCTAATGGTTGATACGGGTTGCTGCCAGCATCCTAGGTACCAACCAAGGACCTTCTTAAGGTGTACGATGTTCCGAGTAGCAGGTTTTTTTTCAGTTCCGCTGGTGTTATTGCAGGAAGCTGCAATTTCTTGATGTATTCCATAAAATTCTTGGACATGGTACCAAAGGTCCTGATGACAATGGGTATCACTGTTACATGTTTCATCCATAATGGCCCGGTCACGATATTTCGTTACTTTTTCCAGTTCTTTTTCTTCGACTTTCGTGTCTCCTGGTACTGCGATATCAATAAATTGTACGTTTTGGTTTTCGACAATTGGCATGTTGTGTTCCAAATAATGATTCATCTGTAATTGAAAGTCCCACAAGATCTTCACCTTTTCATTTTTGATAACTTTTTCCACTTTATGTTCCCATGACTTTTTGAATACAGGTAAGTCGTATTTTTACATGATGACCAGCGGGTTAATTTAGCAACTCGGTCGTGCCTAGCTTTGTAATCAGTTTGTGCAATTTTGCTGCATTCTGTTGTGGCCCATCAGCAGAACTGGCAGCAGATTTGGATGGTGAAGAGGTTGGGGAGGAACATGGGCCAGTCCTGGAGTCTGGGGAAAGCTTTGAGGAGTGCTCTGCATCAGGCAGAGATGGGGCCAGGGCCATCTTGACAGTTAACAGTTGCCTTCAGAGTCAGACATCAGTGAGTCAGCTAAACAGCTGGAGCCTCTTCCCAGTGTGCGCATGCCCAGAGTTGTCAGATGAAGGGAACAGCTAAGGAACGAGGGTCAATTTGGGAGTAAAGCCACAAGTGGACGGTGAATGGCCCCTCCCGTAGGGAATAAAAGAGGAATGAAAGGTGAGGGGTGTTTGCAGGAGACAATTAATTCAATCAGCCAATCTTTATTGATTAGCCCTTGGGCCATATCAAAACACCAAGTTCCAGAGACAAAAACTACAGTTTAAAGTGAGATTGAAACAGACCGCAATTTAAAATATAAATGGAATAAAATACAATTTAAAATATAATCAGAATAGAATGCAATAATTTAAGATACAAATTAAATATGCTTAAAATTATATTACAGTGTCACCCCTATGTCTACCAACAATTAATTCATGCCTGCATTCTTGCCAAGGATTGCGGCGTCTGAAAGATATCGGCCTGGCCACTCCCAAAGCCTGATGAAGGTCAGCAACTGTGAACTCTCTTGAAAGACTCTTGGCCGGGACTTTGCTGGAGAGGAATTCACTGTCAATTAAATAAAAGGGTTTATCGGGATGAGGGCTCAGCTTTGTGCTGCTGGGGAAGCCTAGATAAGAACACATTTCACAGATTAAATGTGAAAGAGTTTTCATTTTGTTGTTGCAAAATGTTGACAGTTTGGATTGTTAGTGGATTTTTGTCTCTTTGCTTTCATGGCTTTAGTTTAACAGAGTTTAACAGATTAACAGAGCTGGAAGGGACCTTGTAGGTCATCTAGTCCAACCCCCCGCTCAATGGAGAGTAGACTATGATAACCTCAGTCAACAGGTGCCATAAGGAATAGGGTTATTGGGATACTAGAAATAGCAAATGAGATGCCAGTATGTGGTTAGGTCTTAAGTTTTTGGTATGTTTTATGATGGACGTTTAAACAATTGTAATCAAACGAGAATGGGGGTAGGATGATGGTAATATGTACAAATATATTTGATTTAAAATACTAGAATTAATATGAATCATGGGTGACTGTGAAAGAAACGCACGAAAAAATTTTGTAACTAATTAATACACTTTCTACAGTGTGTAAAGAAAGAGGATTTTTTGTGTTGTGTCTGTTTTGAAAACTAAAAATAAAAAACTTTTAATAAAAAAACCTATTGATCAAAGGGGTGCCACATTGATTTATAAACGACTATATTGAAAACAGAATTGCAAGAAATGCGCCTCGGCTACCTCGTGGCTCCGGCCCATCGGCTCTGCAGCCTCAGTGGCCGTTGAAATTGGCGCAAAAACTTCTGAGTTTTGTCCTCCAGCTCCTAGGCCAGTCTCATGCCCTCACGGGGACACGCCAAATCTGGTAGGTCCCATGCATGACCGCTGTCTCCACCAACTTAGGAGAATGGGGCATTGGTTCTTACCTGATACGCCCCTTCTCTGGGCAGGTGGAGACAGCGGTCATCCCCACCCTAGCATTCTGGCCTACCTCGCAGGGGTGTACAGTGAGCATTTTTGGTTGAGTCCGGAGAGAAAGCGATTGGTCACACACAGCCGTCTACTAATCTCCGTCAGGAAAAGCAGGAGCGTGCTCCGCAGAGCCGATGACATCACTTTGGTAGACTCAGTTCTATTGGTTACTGAGTTAACCCGTGCATGACCGCTGTTTCCACCTGCCCAGAGAAGGGGCGTATCAGGTAAGAACCAACGCCCCATTTTAAGGAGACCTCTATTGCTAAACATCAGCAATTGGGATCAATGGTTTCAAACAAAATGGACTCACAAGAAACTCAGACTGGAATTCTGGGTGTGGAGAGTTTTGACAACGTTCCAGAAGAAAGGAAGGTATTTGAATAAATGGATGAATTTGAATAAATTGATTGTGGTTTCCGTGTGTGGGAAATGGGTCTCTTTCCCTCCTTTTCATATGTTTGTTTTTCCTCTCATCCTTTGCTTTCATCATTTTCTCATTTCTTTTTCTTTCCCTTTCTCATTTCTCTCCCTCCCTTGTTTTTTCCCCTCCCCATTCTCATTTCTTTCCCTCCCTTTCTCTCTTCCCATTCTCATATTTTCCTCTCCTTTCCCTCCCTCATTTTCCTTACCCCCTTTTTCTATCTCATTTATCTCCCTCCATTTTTCCCCCTCTCCCTCCATTTTTTCTCCCCATTCTCATTTTTTCTTCTCATCCTCTCCCTCATTTTCTCATTTCTTTTTCTCCCCCTCCTTCCCTTTCCATTTGTTTTTATTTCCCTCTCCCTCTCTCTTTTCTTTCTTGCTCTTTCTTTTCTTTCTCTCCCCCCATTCTCACTCACTTGTTTTGCGTCTCACAAAGGCTCATTTCTGGCATCTTCTGTGACTTCACACATGCAACCTGTTGCTTTCTGCACCGCCACCCAGCAACCGGGGCAACCGAAGGTGGGAATCTCCCTGGCGCTCTTGCAGAGAATGAA
Source organism: Thamnophis sirtalis (assembly GCF_051295495.1). Taxonomy (NCBI): domain Eukaryota; kingdom Metazoa; phylum Chordata; class Lepidosauria; order Squamata; family Natricidae; genus Thamnophis; species Thamnophis sirtalis. The sequence continues at coordinate 177,175,501 of NW_028261383.1, forward strand.
GGGGGGGCGAAGCCAAGGGTTGGCGCCTGAACATCCCATCCCAACCAAGGCAAACTCATGTCAACCTTGAGCTACAAATATTCTGTAGTTATAGCGAAGCTTTCTCCCTCAGGCCAGCTGCGATCCCTTGCTTTATAGCCTGTTATAAAGTATCCTGGCAGGCAGGCAGGAGGCATGCTTTGTCTAGTAGTGGGAGCATACCGGGTGGGCACGGAAGTCTCTGCCAGGTGGAGCCCAGCTGCGGTCGGGGTGAATGTGGCCTCAACCATCCTGCCTTGTCCCTGTGTGCCAGGGGTGCCCCAAAGGCCTGCTGTGTTTATTGGCAGCCTTGGACTAAATGGTCCCTGAGCCAAATTTAATTGAAGTGGGGGGGGGGGCAGTGGGCTTTATCAGAGGGGCGCTGGGAGGGGCTCTCAGAATGCTCTCTCTCCGAAGAGGCCTTCCTTGCCTTGGAGCCTTTGCAAGAGGAGCCCTTGTGTGCCGGATTTGATGAGGCCTCAGAGGGGTGTGTGTGTGTGTGTGTGTTCCACCACAGCCAGAAGGCCAGGCTCCCCCAGTGCCGCTTCTCTGCCCCCATTAGAGGCGGACTCTGGTATGCTGCTGTCAGCCATGCTGCCCAGGGAGCTGCAGTGAGCCTCAAAATGGCGTCCACGATTAGCTGCCAGCCCTGGCTCCACCCCCTTTTCAAAATGGCGTCCCCACCCTTTTCTCTCTGCAGAATCAGGGCCCCTTGCGCTGTGCTAGGCCCCTGGAAGGCCTGCGAGGAGCACGAAGTGGGCTGCGGCCTGCCCACGTCTCTTCTGCTTACCGCCGTGTTTTTTGCCCTTCAGCTACCTCTGCGGCGCTCTGGCAAGTCTGTGCATGCTGCCCACCCGCTGAGCGGCGTTTCGGGTGCTCCCCCCGTGTGGGCGGCTGTCAAAGGCCTCTGCCGCCGTTTCTGCTGCCGCAGTGGCCAGCCCCAAGGATCAGGTGAGGTGAGAACTCACTGAGGCAAGCAGGGGGAGAGCGTTAAGGCTGGGAGCAGCAGTCCTTATTTCTCAAGTCCAGAAACCCCAGAGAGCAATGGAGAGCAGGGTGACAGATTCAAATTTAGGCTTCAGTATTTATCCTCTCACAAGTTGTAGAAGCAAAGGGTAACACAACTGTTCCAGAGTGGACTGAGTCGGAAAACTGGGCGGTACCACTAATGGAGGGGGTTAGCAATAGCAGTTAGGCTTATATACCGCTTCATAGGGCTTTCAGCTCTCTCTAAGCGGTTTACAGAGTCAGCATATCGCCCCCAACAACAATCCGGGTCCTCATTTCACCCACCTCGGAAGGATGGAAGGCTGAGTCAACCTTGAGCCGGTGAGATTAGAACCGCTGAACTGCAGATAACAGTCAGCTGAAGTGGCCTGCAATGCTGCACCCCTAACCACTGCGCCCCCTCGGCTCTGGGTTATATAGTGGTTAATTAATTAGTAACCAGACTCAGTCCAATCAGAGCACGTACAGTGTCAACCCATGCATAGATGCTATCTCCACCCTTATTGAGAATTATAAACACCATCAACACAAAACGCAGCTTGCTCAGAGGCTGAAGTACACCAAGTAAATGAGATGAAGAGTGTGGAGTAGAGGAGAGAGATAAGGGAAGGAGAGAGGGTTAGGAGAGAGGGAGAGAAAGAAGGCATGGAAAGGAGAGAGAGAAGGATGACAGAGGGAAGAAATGAGGTAGGGAGGAGAGAGGGAGAAGAAAATGGTGGATAAGGTACAAATATGGTGTATGGAGAGCAGAAGAGCCAATAATTGTTTTTGGGGTTGAGGGTTAGATGAATTGATGTAAATATTTAATAATATAAAGTAATGTTGGTTATGTAACAGTATACATGTGGTTGTTATGAAAATGGGGAAAAATTTTTTTTTTAAAAAAAAGAGCAATAGGCATGAAAATCCCCCCATTTTCCTGCCGATCACCCCTTTCTCAAGAAGCAGCAGCAGGGTAGAGGTGGTGGTGGTGGTTCTGGCTGGGCGCATGGCTTTCTGCCACATCATAGCAGCAGCCTGAGCAACACCCAAGCTCCAGGCCCGGTGGAGCATAGAATACTCCAGGAAGCCACCACAGCAGGAAAAGCATGCACAATCAAGGAACCCCATAATCCCACACTGCCTCATTTCTTACTAATCCTTTTAAAGAAATTAGATTTAAGATAATTTCAGTTAATAAAAAACTTTAAACTCCAAAAAGAAAACAAATCAAATGCACATTATTGGCATAATATTTAGGGTAAGTATAAGGGTAAGTGTATTTTAATAAAATTAATACAAATATAACATACTAACATTTCTTTAAAATTTAAAAAAAACATTATTGAGTGTTCTTTTACTGTTTAAGAAATAATTTTGGGGCAGAATAACATTTTAGACAGACACATGAAGAGTTTATGTTTATTTGTCTACATTCAGTATAATCCAGGAACTGTCTGAATGACCCAGACATACAAACCCACTCTTTCCCACAAATTTAAAAATAAATCACTTATAAAACTGAAAAACACTAAAGCATTAAAATACAGAAAGCCTTTTTAAACTCACTTCACAAAAGCAGGAGACATCCCTTATCCATTTAAAGCAATCCTGTATGTTAATATCTGAATTTAATTTAAACAAAAGAGGGATGTTGAACTGAAATTCTATTTAGACAAAAAAACTGAAATGGCAAACTAACAAACCATTAAATACACCATTAAATGTCCAAAATACAGCTAATTATGGAATCACAATGTACTCAACCATTAGTGACTGATATCACAAAGAGCACTGCAACATGGAAACAGGGTTTACATGTTTACTGTGATGCAATAAAACTTCATATTCAAAGGTTATGCAAATTTAGGAGAAGCAAAGATACAGACCCATCAAAAACAAACTAGTTTATCTATACTGATAGTTCATGCTGTGGTCATTTCTGCCATATCCAGCTTGTGGAGGTTGGTAGGAATTGGGAGGCCCACTGTAATTCTGATTTGAAGCTGGAGAATTATAATTTGACTGAGAATATCCACCTAGAAAAATAGAAAGTTACTTTAATATACCACCGTAAATGCTACTTCGGTTATTTCCAATTATTATGCATAAGAATATTTAGAACACAGAACTAAACATAGCAGGCATATACATTGCAACACGTAGGCTTTATTTAAGATCACTTAAGAATATTTTACTATCACTCCTTGATTTAAGTGCTCTGGCACGTATGCACATTTGGAGAACAGGACCTCAGCTTCAAGCTTTGATGTTTTCAAAGCACCCCCTTCCCTCTTCTTCTAATGCCTAGAGCTGAAAAAAATATCTTTCCTCTTGAGTTTTATTCATCCCATTCATAGATTACATTCATCAAGCATTAGGGACGCAGAGAGTATTGACGCTGACCACAGATAAAAGAGTTGGCCATTGAGCCAGTGCAACATCTATGGGAAACTTTTGCCTCACTAACAGAAGTCTTTGCGTGTCTAACTCTCTACTGACCTTGCTTACCTTGGTAAGATGCTCCTCCTCCCCCAGCACCTCCCCCATAGCCACCAGGATTGTAGGAGGCACCTCCTGAACCATAGTTGTTTGCACCTCCTCCTCCTCCACGTCCACTGCCATAATCTGCAAACAAAGAAAGCACATTAAGCCCCCTACATAAACTACTTTGAACAGAGGATTGGCTGTCTCCACTTCCTATACATGAGATGCTCACCACCGTCTCTCTGTGCTTTTGAGAGTTTTAGGACCCTAAAGCATAGTAGCTTCAACCAAAAACTATTCTGCACCTAGATGCCAGAAACTGCAACGCATGAGAACACTTGTCTATTGCAGGGATTTCTTGATGAATGGCTCGCGTGGAGCCCAGAATTTCCATCATAACATGATGGCTGCATGTTGCGCTATCAAACTGACTGATCTGATCTAACATATTTGTGGTGGCTGTAAAGCAAATGCGGCAGTCATAAAACAAACATGGCAGGCATTAAATTAACCCATTGTCTGCATGGGCGGATTTTTTGAACACTGATTTCCATCAGAAGGTAATAAATTGCTGTCCTGTGACTGTGAGATGCTGCAAACGGCCATAAAATGTGATTATATGACTGCACAGCCCCCCCCCCCCCTTTGGAACTTCAAATCTGGATCGTAAGTCCCCTGTGGGGGTCCGTCATAAGTCAAGAACTGCTTCTATTCTGTTTAGGCCACCTTCTGCCTTTCTCCAAATGGTGCTATCTAGATTTGATCTTTATTCCAGCAATTTTGAGATTTAAGGGTATTTAGTATTTAATAAATTTATAGGCCGCCCAATCCCGAAGGACTCCGGGCGGCTTACAGAAAGAATGCGGCATGCGCAGTGAACCAGGCTAAGGAAGACTATCGCGTTGCCACATTTGTCAAGTTGTTTAAAATAAACTTTCAAAATATTATTCTGAATCACTTCATCTAGTTCTCAGCTCAATATCAGCTATTTCACAAGTTTAAATTGCTCTTTATCTGATCATTGCAATATTAGACAACTTCCAAAATTACAGGAAGTCCTCGACTTACAAGTTTGTTCAGTGACTTCTCAAAGTTACAACAGCATTAAAAATGACCTCACCATTTTTCAAACCTATGGCTGTTGCAGCAGCCCCATGGCCATGTGATCAAAACTCAAGTGTGCAACTGGCTCATGTTTATGGTGGTAAGAGTTCCCAGGGCCATGTGATCACCTTTTAAAACCTTCTGAGGGGCAAAGTCAAGGGGAAACCCAGATTCACTTAACAGCCATGTTGCTAACTTAACAAGTGCAGTGATTCACTCAACTAATGTGGCAGGAAAGGTAGTAAAATGGGGCTAAATTCACTTAACAAATGCCTCTCACAAAGGAACAAAAATTTTGGGCTCAGTTGTAGTTGTCAGTTGAGGACTACCTGTCAACCACTCATAACTACCATTCCCCCAAAAATAAGGCCTAGAGGGCGTGGCCAGCGCAGGAGGCAGCGAGCGCATGCAGGCCAACAGTGTCCGACAGCAGGCACAGCCTGCACAGCGCAACTGACTCCCTGTCCAAACAGCAGGCAGAGGAAGGAGGGAAGCACATGATCTGGATGTGCCCCACGGAAAGCCAAGTCCAGAGAGGAGGGTGGCGGGTTTCCCACGGCCCACCCAGATCGCATGCCCCCTCCCCCTGTTGTTTGGACAGGGAATCAACTCCCCTGCGCTGCACGGGCTGCCAATGGACCAGTGGGCGGCTGCTGCAGCCACCGGCAAATACCATCGGTCTCTGTGTGTGCTTGCCACCTCTTATGTATGCGCCAGGCCAGGGGCACCCAGCTGGGCTGATCACCCTGAAATCGTGCTTCCCCCAAAATAAGCCCTAGTTCTTATTTTGGAACCCCAAAAATATAAGACCGGGTCTTTTATTTTCAGGGAAACACGGTAGGGGTGCTTAAACCAGTAATTACTTTTTGAACTATTCCCATCTTTTCTGTTATGCCTTTAAGCATATTTATTTGCTATAAACCAGAACTAACTTATGCAATATCCATTTGAACATTTCTTCACTCCCCCCCCCCCCACCATGCACAAGAAACTCACTGAATTTACTTTCGTAATTGTAGTCTGCTCCTCCGCCGCTGCCGCCCGGAGAGTTGTAGGAATTTGAGTAAGCAGCATAGTTGCCTTGGTTATAGCCCTTCTGCTTGCCTTGGGGGGGACCATAATTGCCATATTGGTTTTGGTTGTATGATTGTTGCTGTTGGCCCTGATGGGACTGATACCCTGAGCCATAAGAAGGTTTCTGCTGTCCACCATGTTGTTGTTTTTTCCCAGCATGCTTAGGGGGAGCAGGAGCGCTGTAGTCACCACCTTGATAATAGGAACCATAGCCAGAAGCACCACCTCCTCCTCCTGTATTGCCCGAATGGCCACCATTACTGTAAAACTGGCCTAAAGAGAAGAGAGCAGGGTCAACAACAAAGAAGGCAACACTCTTGTTCAACATACCATATTCAGGAATATGACAGTGTGAAATTGTTCTGTACTGATCTCTTTCCAATTAAGGAACATTAATTAGGCTGTCTGCAAAATAAAACAAAAATGTCTTAATTCCTGTTGACAATTGTAAAGATGTTGTATTGTAAACTATGTGCACTATTAGGCAAGGCTTCTTTTTTTAAGGATTATGTTTATTATTGAACGACTACAGTCCTCTCAGTCACTCCAAAATGTTAATAAATCTCAAAGTTGAATATTTAAGATGTTTGGCTTTCTTAGGGGACTATCTATGTGTGCACAATTATTGGGCAACTATTAGTGTGCAGATTATGCAAGTAAATGAAAAATGAAAATTGTTTCCTCTCATTTATTTTCATCTGCTAAAGTGAGAATAATCATCAACTCAAAAAGTGAGACAAACATTTCGACATTTAAAAAAAAGGTAACCCCTCTTTTCAATAACAGTCCTAAGCCTTCCACTCATGGAGTCTATCAAGTTTCTTCAGCTGTTGACCAATCAGCTTTTTGTCCCGCAGCAGCCACAGCCTCCCAGAGACTCTTCAGAGGGCTGCACTCTTTTCCCTCACTGTAAATCTCCCCTTTGAGAAGGGCCCACAAATTCTCTATAGGGTCACGTGAGGAAGGGGGCCATTCTTTCATCTTGAAGGTCCTTTACTGGCTAACCACACCCAGTTGGAGCACTTCGATGCATGCGATGGGAGAATTGTCCTGCATAAAAATCATTGTCTTCTTGAAAGATGCACACCTTCTTCCTTTACCACTGCTAGAAGAAAGTGTATTTTGAAAACTGGCAGTAAGTTTGGAACTGATTTTGAGTCCATCTTCAACCCGAAAAGGTCCAACTATCTCGTTTTTAGTAATACCAGCCCATACCAGGACCTCATCTCCACCTTGCTCGTGTCTGAGTCGAAGTGGAGCTCTGTGCCCAGATCACTCTCATCCTCAATCAGTCCATTAAAACCTCTGAAAAATCTGTCTTCAGGTATTTCTTGCCCCAGTCTTGTCATTTCAACTAATGTGATCTTATTCTGATTCTTCTCAAATCTTTGGCAGTTAATGTGTGTCTTTTGTTCTCAACATGTTTCTTGCGACCCCGTTTGCAACAAAACGTTTGATGGTTCTGTGATCATGCCCCCCCCCCGTATCTTAGCAATTTCAAGCTGCACCCCTCTGAAAGACTTTGTACAATTTTTGACTTTTCAGACTCAGTTAAATCTCTTTTGTGACCCATTTTGCCCGAGAAGAAGCTGCCTAATACTTATGGACACCTTAATATAGGGTGTTGATCTCTTAGACCACACCCTCCCTCATTACAGAAATAAACATCACCTGATATCCTTATATCCAATAAGCATTCAAGTTTAGAGTTTGGAGGTGGAAAATATACACAAAAATGATACGGCCAAAATACTCACTTGCCTAATAATTATGCAATGTATCATTTATACGTTAAATTAATTAGTCCCACCATATTGAGCTGCATGAAATTCAAAATAATCTAATATAGCATTTTGCACAATGTCAGCCTTTCGTAAATAGCAATTTCCCACATCAGAATTAAAAATCATTCCAAATATTAAATAGTTACCGTATTTTTCAGAGTGTAAGATGCAACCGAGTATAAGACACATCTTAGTTTTTTTGGAGGAAAATAAAGGGGGGTGGTTTGATTCTGCCTACCAGGTATTCATCTAGCTAGCATCCTTAGTCTGGTCAGCTTCAGCACCTAAGTTTGCTGGTTTTGAGCACCTGTATGTACGCTTTTTATGGGGATAAAAAACAGCTTCTAAAGCACAGCTGAGAGAGAAGCAATGAGAAAAACAGGCAAAGCAGGCAGAAGATTGTTTCACTTTTTAGCGCCTCTGTGCTGAAAAAAAATCTTTGCAAAAAAGCTACATTTGGAGTATAAGACGCACCCAAATTTTCAGCCTCTTTTTTGGGGGGGAAAGTGCATCTTATACACCAAAAAAAAGGGATATGTTTCAGTTGGTGATAGAATGTAGAAAAGAGATGATGACAGCTGTAAACAAAATCAAAATACTTACAACAATGTGCACAGTATATATACTCTGCACAAAATGTTCCCTGCATTGTACAGGCAGAAACACGTGCATTCTTGGTGTGTGGCGAGAGCAGAGCAAAGTCAAAGCCACTAATGGGAAGTAATACACAAGGAGAAATATACAAAAGTAACGGAAAGGAATGAACGGAAAGATTGGCAGGTGGGCTTAGAGCACAAGCTATAGAGGAAAGGTCTTAGATGTTCCAGCCTTTCCCATAAGATCCCTCTAGATCAGGGTTGTCAAACGGGCAGCCTGCAAGTCAGATGCACAGGCCACACCCACCCCAACTCCAAGAATGGGAAAAACAATGTGAAATGATAGCAACGTGACAGTGAGTTCGACATCGATGCTCTAGATTGTGCCCTGATTAACCCCCCCCCCAAATTAAAAATGTCCACTTCTGAGCCATTGCATGCTCATTTTGTCCATGGGGAAAATTTCATTTAATGCACAGTGCTATTCATTTTAAAGGATTCATTTTAAAGGATTTGGCTCTCTACTTAGAATTCAATTTGAAGTTTATGTCACAAGTCATGTATAAACAGATTTTTTTTTGTTCAAGGAACATAAAACACTACCTCAGTTCTGACCCATAATTAGCATACAAGTTACCAATTACTATTCTTTATAAAAACATAAAGCTACATGCTTAAAAAGTGGGAAAAGTTGTAAGTGAACTCACAGTTGTGGTTCAGCAAGAGGTCATGTACAAAGAAACATAAACCTGGTTACTTGGAGTAATTTTACTTCTTAATCCAAATTATTCCTAACACACATTAAGAACAACTGCTTCTTCTAGAATAACAGCATTTAAGTATGATTTTTTTAACTTAGTTTTGCTTTTAAATTGATACCAAATGTCATTTTTATGTTTAGAGCCTTTTTTCAAACTCATATCTCCACTGTACTTCCACTTATTTAATTATTAATTTAGTACGTTTAACATTGTTAAACAATGACAACAATCAAACTGAGCACATTTAATATGACTACTAAAGCAAAGAGAACTAAACAATCCATTTATTAAAAACGTTAATAGCTACTTTATTCCCTGTGCCTTTCAATGTTCAGTAGTCTTCATGTCTTATGATAATACTACATTTATCTTCTAGGGACATGTACCGGAGAACAAGAAAAAAGAGCCACATCCTATAAGAACTGCAAAAAAACCACTGCAGTTAACCAAGCCACTGACATGTTAAAAGATAATACAACCCAACAAGTCTCAGACTTTCATTAATGCAAGAAATCCATGGACGTAGAGATTAAAATCAGCACATGTAAGTCAAGAATACGCATGCTCAAAATTCAGGCTGTTGTAGTTTAAGAATTATTAAAAGGAATTTTGCCTTATTACAAGCATTTACCCACTTTTTGGGACTAAAATCTGTACAAAATCTCCTGAAAATTTAAGACAAAAAGGTAACATATTTTTGCAAGTTCTGTTAAAATAAAATGCTTTCCATAAAAAGCAAAACAAATGCCTTTTGCTTGTAAGCAGAACAGAGTTGGCTCTTATTGTGCACAATGCACAGGCATTCCTTGAACCTTTGCTCCCCAATCGTGTACATCGATATGATCAAAGGCAAGTCACAATTAAAACTGCCACTGTTTGTAGGCTAAGTTTCGGAAAGCTGCGGTGAAAAGCCACTGTTGAGAAACCAGTGAAGCACAGGGACACAGCACGGACACATTGGTTTTGGAGTTTGAGAAAATTGGAGTAAAAAGTTGTTTTATGTGCAATACTTTTAGATGATCTAGGAAGACCCAAAATCATGATAGCCGTAGCAGTCTGTGAAAAAGTCACCTACAAAAGGGGGAGACAGAGCAGAGGAAAAAAAATTAGAATTTTTGAAAATGGCAAAATGTGCCACATTTTAAAAAAAATATTTTTTATTTCTCTGCTCCCGTCATCCTCCCTCCCCATCAAAGGCTTTTCAAAGCAAAATTGTGTATTTTAGGGAGAAATGTTTTTTTAAAAAGTGGTGTATTGCTTTATTGCTTCACTTGGCTTAAAGCAGAGAAATTTAAAATCAACTTTCAAGAGATATCAGGTCATTTCATTTTGCAAAATGATATTTGAGTTTGTTATCCCAGAGTGTTGCCTATTTCCCCCCCCCCCCATTAAACACTTACTATAGCCTGCTGTTGCAGAGTTCCCACCGTAGCCATAACTTCCATATCCGGCCCCTAGGAAAAACACCAACAACGTTAGACAACTGGAAGTGTGTTAAATGCATTAAGTTGTTATGCTTGCACACTATCTAGATATTTTGAAACGCACAAAGTGGTTGCTAGAGAACCTAGTCTAGCCAATCTTTCCCAAACCCAGCAACATTTCACCCACTCCAAATGGAGTAGCCAAATCCCAAATGTTACAAATAGAATAAGCTCAAACTTAAGATATATTATAACATTTCAAAGGTAAATTAAGGCAAGATAATATTGTTTCTAAATGTCATAGTGGTAAATAAAAGTAATGCAACTCACCAGCATTTATATAACCTCCATGATTGGCACCACCAAATCCACCTCTGCCCCGGCCCCGGCCCCGGATATTTCCTCCTCTGCCCCGACCCCGCATGTTTGGAGGAGGAGGTACTTCAGCATGCATAGGTCCCGCCATGCCATAGCCTCCTGGATTATGCTGCTGAAATCAGAAAAAATGTTTATTCCTGGCTCTGGCCACTTAAAGCACCCGAAAACTACATATTCAAGTGTGCTTTAAAATAATCTATCAAACTTTGAAGCCGCAGTTTTTAAAGAAATGCGCAGGTTATTTCCAATATAATCATAAACTGTAGTGCACATGCCTACCTTTACAGGAAATTTGGGTCCCCCCCGTGCTGGCATAGGGGCCCTTTTCTTCTTCTGCTCCATTGGAAGGGGGGCATCTGGGAAAAGCTTTTCTAATGCAGCCAGTGCAGCATAAGCTTTTGCCACCTTTTTATTTGAACCGGCTCCTTGGAACTTCTGGCCATCAACCTCCACCTTCGAAAAGGGAAAGGATTTCAGGAACAGAACTACAACTTTGACAAAACGTAACAGCAATTATGAATACAGTTCTGTGAACCAAGTCATCTCTCACCTCCATCACAAACCGTTTGTCATGACTGCCACCAGTTTCTGAAATCAGCTCATATTTTAAGCCACGCCGTTTCTCATTGAGTTCCATAACTGGATTTTTCCCATGCTTGGTCAGTATTGGTCCCTGCTGTTTCACATTCTAAGTAAAAACATCACAATGAAAATATGTCTTAATTAAATGTTAAAAAGCACTAATATTTCCTCCAATATTTGCAAGTTAAAGAAAGGTAAGTGCACACCAAACCAATTACTTACATTATTCTAGCCCTATATTTATGAAGTATTTAAATAAGCCAGCAAAGTCCTATTGGCTTTACAGCCAGTTTGTTAGAAATATCCTCAATGCATGGCAACATGTTCTGGACAGAAACTAACAAGCGCCATGTCACTAAGAACACTTATCACTAAGATTTGCACAGTGATAACATAGTTTAGCAATTATTTCCTTAAAGAGACCATAGAATACTACACAGAAAGGCGTTTTCTAGAAAATATGATTCTATGGGGAACATCCTTAGAAATGTTAGTGATAGGGGAGCTAAGTGGAATGAAGCAAAGCATATAAAAAGATAATAGTTTTAAAATGTGTAAAAGGGAGTAGATACGTAAGACTTAGATATGAAGCACCCAAGAGCCAATAGTAAGTCAGGTTCACCTCTGTTTGCTCTGAAGGAGAAGCAGCGTTAGGAGTACAAATAATTTCCACTACAGGAGGAGCAGCCACTGCAACTGGTTTCTGATCAGTTTCTTCTGCCGATTCATCGCCTCTCTCTTTGCCTTCCACACCTGTAGGGAGTCCCATGTCTTGCAGAACCTAAAACAAGAAATTAACTATCATTGTTCCATTGCACAGCTATTGCACAGCTTATCAACTTTAAACAATCCTATTGCCTATCTTGAAAGAACAGCCCACACTCTCTTGCAAACAGATGTAACCCATCTTTCATTTGTTGGCTGTTCAGCACTTGCCTTTAGGAGCTGAAGGACCCGTATTTAATTGATGTTGAAGGGAGCAAATACAAAAGTCTAATTTAATTTGTATTTAAATTTCACTGGGGTTCCCAACCCCTGGGGTGCGGGAAACAGTAGAGGACCATGGCCCATTCAGGACCAAGCTGCGGAAATGTCTGGCAAGTGCACATGTGCAGCTCCACTTGTGCAAGGGGAAGGCATGGCATGTGCCTGCCGCTCATGTAAATGGAGCTGCAGGCGCTTGTGCAGAGCCATCCCCTCCCCACTGCAAAACCAGAAATATTGGCGACCGCTGAATTAAATGCTTAGTATACAGATAGTCCCCGACTTATGACCACAACTGAGCCCAAAGTTTCAGGGAGGCCGTTACATGAATTTTAACCCATTTTACAACTTATATTACCACAGTTGTTAGGTGAATCATTGCAGATGTTATTAAGTGAATTTGGCTTCCCCATTGACTTTGCTTGTCAAAGTTGCAAAAGGTGGCCACACGACCCCCAGCCACTGCAACCATCGTAAGTGTGAGTCAATAGCCAAGTGCCTGAGTTTTGATGGTGACCAAGAGGATGTTGCAACGCTCATGTGGAAAATGTCATCAGTCACTTTTTTAGTGACGTAACTTCAAACAGTCACTAATTGAACGCAAGTCGAGGACTACCGTATTCACTTCCAATAAAATTAATTCAATTTAATAGCAAAAGTTACAGGGATTCTAAAAAGGCTCCTTTTACAGAATACACAACAGGCAAGACCCAAAGTGGAAGAAGTTTGTTAATTCAGCGAATGCCAAATCATAATAAACACAAACATATACTGGATACAGAGACGCACACACAAAAAACACGCCTTTAATTTTGGCTTCTTAGAAAATCCATTATGTTTTTGTGAACTTTGAGAGCCAGAATGATCAAGTGGCTAAGGTGCTGGGCTAGAACAAGGAGACTACGCTCCCCCCCCCCCCTTGACTGGGTGATACAGAGCAATCACTTTTTCCTAGTCCAAAGAAAACAGGGGAACAGGAAAAATGTAAAGTATGTATGCACCCAAGTTGCCAGAAATAAAGCTGGGATAAGAATCAAACAAATAAGCAGATAGCAGTTCATTTTCGGAGAATAAATTAAGCGATGTTCAAAAGCAAAGGCACCTATTACAATTACTCTTTACCTTGACTGCAACATGCAACTTGGCTGTTTTTTTGGAAGGTCCCGAAGCTTCGTAAGTAATGCCATCAACTTCCACAGACATAGTAAATATAGGAGCATGAACTGGACCTGTCTGAGATACTAGTTTATACTGAAGTCCAGGTTTTAGCTGATTCAGCTTCATGAGAGCATTCATGGCTTGTGGAGGATCTGACTTTTCCTCTGAAGAAAAGAAATTATTTTTAGATTATATCTTCAAATGAGTGCCTATGCATTATTACTGCCAACTGCTAAATGCAGCCTTTACTGCTATCAAGCAAAAGCATGAAGGCCGTCAATTTATGAGAACTTTTTACTATTCATCTAGTTGCATATAATGCTGTAACCAAAACAACCATCTTAGTGAGCACCTAAAAACTAAGCAAACCTACCTCTTGCCAACTCAATACCTTTTTTCTGAATCTTCTTTTTCTTTTTGCTTGGAGATTTCTCCTCTCCATCTTCTTCCATAGGACGTTTCAAAGGAGCAATGGCGTATGTTGTGCTAGGGGGGATCTGGACTGGAAAGATAAAAGTTCAAAATCTCAGTCCGCTGGCCAATAAAATCTCTGAGAAATGAAGTTCGCAAGTTCCAAAACATACCAGTGTAGTCAACTGGGTTTTCATTTTTGGGTTTCTTGGGCATCTTTGATGGCAAAGGGTCCATCCCCAAGACTTTGTGAAGCTGGCCAAAAGCAGCAAGCCTCAGAGCATGCTAGAAAGATATAATGGATGTTACTGATCAGTCTCTTTATTGCGACATCTATTAAGACAACACCCAGTCCCAGTATTTCATAGAAACATCTTCTAAAAAGACCATAATGAAGTACTCTAGAACTTAAAGAGTTAAAAACCTGATACCTTATTTCTGGCAATCAATAAAAGCCTCCTATATTAGTGAAATAGGACCCTTTTCTCATAAAGTCAGCCTCACGGAAGTTACTAGCTACCAGTAAGAACTCATTGCGGTTTTGTAACATCTGTAATCAAAACTATACCTGAGCACTCTGTGTGATATCTTCCCTTTGTTGTCTGTCTAGATGCCCAATAGCATCAGTGGCTTCTTTTTCACAAGGATCATAAATACCAGAACCATCTGAAGGCAGGAAACAAGGAAGATATGCAGAGAATTATCCTAGGATCTCTATGTAAACCTGAATATTCCCTTAGTATCACCTAACACTCAATACTGTAAGTAGGGTTGATAATCTGATCTACTCTAAATTGCAGACCATTAAGCCCAACAAGGTGGCAAACTTGCTGATGTATAAAAATGTTCCAAAAGGGAATCGGAAATAGTGGGTGGGTCCAAAGAACATCTACTCAATATATCATTACATCCTAAATACAGAATTTTAAATGAAACAGATGACCAACTCTAACTTGTACTAGTTAAGAGAGCAAATATCCATTGAAATTCTCAACAGCCAAGGACCATCTAACCTGGCATAACTATTCCGGATGCGAGGCATTCAAGAACTCTTCTCAGTGCCTCACCAGCTCCCATGGGCCGATTGGCTGTTCCAATTGATTTCTCACAAAGCAACTCTAGAGGCTGAAAAGAAATTTCCAAAACAATGAAAACAGCAGAACAATTATCAAAATCTTTAATACAAATACAGATATTTTTGATCATAGCTTTCTGTTTCCTATGATAGGCAGTTGCAGAATATATCGGCAGTCCTCATTCAGCAGTTGCCTTCTTTAGCTATGGTTTGCAGTTACAACAGTTATGAAAAACTAACTTTGCAATCTGTCCTTGCACTTATTTGTTTCATGTAAGGTCTGTAAAGCAAAGGAAAGCTGAAGGTCATAAGCAGAGGTGTGATACTACTTAGCAACTACTCTGCATAATGACCAAGTTGCCAGTGCTAATTACGGTTGCTTAAAGTACTTCTAATTTAAAGTTAGGAAACGAATCTTACGCAGACTTTTCCCCTACTATTAAATGCTATTTTCTTCTCTGCCAGCTGAGTGGCCTTGGTCCAGTCACGTTTCCTCAACACCAGGAAGGCGGCAATGGCAAACCGCTTTTAAAAAATCTTGCCAAGAAAACTGCAGGGATTTAAAAGAATGTGTTTGCTGATGCTCACATCAGAGCTCCTTTAATAGTAATTGTATTGCACTTATACTGATTAAATTCTAGGTAAAACTTAAGGTGCTGATACTGATCCATGACTTATCATGTGGATATCTTCAGAACTGTCTGATTCAACCATTATTCGGAAGAGTTAAGAATAGCTAGGGAGAAGCTTCCTATAATCCCTTATTTCCAAAAGGCTTGGAAGGCTGAGGCTAAACAGAGCTGCTTTTCTATGGCAATGTTTTGTTTTTATTTATATACTTAGAAATACAGAAAAGCATCTGATTGCAGATAGAAACAAAGTAGAATAATTCTATCAGGATCTTCTCTTAAACCAGCCTTGCTATTTAAGTATTGTTAAGATGTTTACCGATTATAGATTAGGAAAGAAACAAAATGTTGTCAGATATGTAAAATGTATGTCAATAGTATTTCTATTTCCAAATAAGTTCTTTGAAAGAATATTCAGATAGGGATGTATGAATAGCAATAGCAATAGCAGTAGACTTATATACCGCTTCATAGGCCTTTCAGGCCTCTCTAAGCGGTTTACAGAGAGTCAGCATATTGCCCCCAACAATCTGGGTCCTCATTTTACCCACCTCGGAAGGATGGAAGGCTGAGTCAACCCTGAGCCGGTGAGATTTGAACCGCTGACCTGCTGATCTAGCAGTAGCCTGCAGTGCTGCATTTAACCACTGCGCCACCTTGGCTCTTGAATGCATATGAATGCAATATCTAATGTTACATTCTATTCATAAGTACCAAAATATTTTAGTTTTCCCATGATTGCAAAGCTACTTTTAAAAAGCCTAAATTTTACCATAGTAAAAATTGAGACATTTATCAAATAGAATCCGAGAACTGCAAACTATTGCAGAATTTACTATTATGTCTTTGCCTACCACTGACAGCTATGAGAGTTTTATTCAATCTCTTTGACTGCCATTTTCCTTGTAACTGCAAGGAAATAGCAAAAACAGATTGAGAGTTAGTATTAAGTGGTGATCCATGAGTGCATGGTCTTTAAATCAAACTCATTTTGTTGCAAACAACATTAGGATTTAAATTATTACTTGTGAATATATTTGGCAGCAACAGACCAGCTTGTTTGGAGGTAAGCAATGTGTATGTGAATGAATGGAAGGGGGGGGAAAGTTTAACAGCATCCACTGTCATTATGTACAGTATCAAATAGAATCACAGTAATATAATAGGCATTCAACACTTTTGTTAAGAAATAAAAAACATTCTACAATAGTTTATTATTGACTGTTCGCTTCTAAAAGCATAGGGCTTCAGGTTTAGAACTTATTAGAAGCTTAATAGACAGGTTCAATAATATTTGAGGCTGGTTAAGTTAAGCAACGTATTTCTGAACACTCGAGACAAAATCTAGAAAAAAATTCCTAACTTCCATCATCTTGTGCAGCTTGCACTGCACAAGAACTTGTTGAGAAAGATCACATTAGTCAATTCACATGAACTCTGGAAAGATGGGGACATTTTAAGATTGCCCAACTTTACAGGTGTTCTTTTATAATAAAAAAAAATTAGAAGTCTGCCATTAAATATGGGACACTTTTAACATTTGCAAACTGCAAAGGAAATTTAACTTATTAGATTACCCATCCTCTAAGCGGAGCCCAGGTAGGAACACGGGTACAGAGATCCCTCAGCACTCGGATGACTATGACACATGATTTCAAGCCATTTGCTCTGGCCTGGAACAAAATCAATAAGCAAGAAGGGGTCAGTAGTGAATGTGGAAATCCATGTGAGACAAAACATACATTTCTGTAGTGCTACTTTGTCAAGGGTAAACTATGTATACATTTCCATAGCTTTTTATTTCTATATTTTTTGTTACTGTGTTTGAAAACTTACTCTTAGCACAAAGCAGCAACTAGGAACTATGCCGTTTCTGAGAAACTAAATTCATCAAGTGCTTCTTTAGCAACTGTGCATTTAACAGATGCTAAGTTCTGCACACCTACAACTCACATTAAAACATTTTAATTTAGGCAATTACAACTTACAAGTTTTCTACTTAAAGACAAATATAAGAACAAAATGCAAACCTGAAACCACTTGGCGTGTCGGAGTGACGCCAAGGCAGCAAGGCATTTCTGCCTGTCCAGAACGTCCGGTGAGTCGTTGACTGATAGCGTTTCTATTCGTGGGTGGAATAAGAAGACAAGGCACAGTTTGACCAAGGGGGTTCTGTCGGGTGGAGAGGGGATGAGGCAGTTTCCTAAAGGGCAGCTGAGGCTCCCCGGACTCTGATCTAAGGCCCTGTACCTGAAAGTATAGCCTCAATACATTATTTTATTTTTTTTTCATCCTTATGAAGTGACAACTAAGTAAGGAGAACAATGTGAGGCATTCACTCATTTTTATACAGGGAAAGAAACTTTACAGAAAAGGATAGTAGCTTTTATTGCAACCAGGCTATAGAACTAGACTAACCAACAAAATGGAAGGTTAAAATTAGATTCCCACTCTAAATGCAGTCGTCCGTCGTACTTAACTAAGAGCTTTTCTACAAGGAACCCCCTCCGCCCACAAGGCTTGACTGCCCTGGCCCCAGCCCATGACAGAATGTGTCCTGTTGGTCAAAGGTCCAGCGTCCCTAAAATTGACAAACTAGAAGGCTTGGTAGATGTGTCAGATATCAAACCATAAACAATTAGGGAACAAATAAGAGGTCTGTGCTGCAGCAAAACTGTAGGGAAGAAGCCTGAGTTTTAGATAAGGCAAGTTCAATCATTGAAAAGAGATTGTAACGCTTTAGCATACCTCTCTTCTGGCTCTTGGAAAATCACTGTTCAAAATGCCAGTGAAAATGGCCAAAATTGTGTGAAAGCCACGCATGAGAACAGCAACTACATAATATGCTAGACATATTGTAGTATCAAATACTAAATGCGAACTGCTTTCTGTGACTCAGCTGTAAATTGATTATAATTATGTATGTGAATTAGCCCCTATTGAAATAAAACAAAAAATATAGTAACTTTATTAAAAACTCTGCATTGCATTTTAAAATTCAATTGAATACTCCAAAATTAAGGAGAAAAAGCATAGAAAGACAATCATTTTGCTGCAACACAAACTGCTTTATGTAATGCACTCAATTTCAAGAACATGCAAACGGTTTTTTTAAAAAAATGTCAATATTTTAAGAGATTTTGATTTGCACCTGTATCATCTATAATATTCACATTTAATTAAAAACAGTATTATGCACAAGTGAAATAACACACTTGTAGAAAGGCTAGAGCAAAAGACCTAAATGTTTAAAAAAGGCATTTCATTTGGAAATATCACTCAAATTCTAGAAGCCTGTGACAGGTGATCCATAATCAAGAAACTGTACAACATTGTAACACAAATTGACTTGCATGAAATTGCTCTGCCTAATCAAGAAACTGTACACCATCATAATTAGCAAAGTCAGTCTGGAAACTCATTCTGGGACTGCTAGCAATTTTCAGTCTTCCATACCTCCAGCTAACATTTTTTCCATTTCTTCTCTGACAACAGGGGATGTCAAGTGAATAGTAAGTGTCAGTGGTGGCTCTTTTGTATTCTTAATTGTAATTGCAGCATCACTGACAGATTGAATAATTTCATATTTGTCTTCAGTAATAGCCTGAAACACAAGAAAATACTTTATATTCTTAGCTTTTCGGCTCTTCCAAACATTCACTTTAAGGTTCAGGAACAAAAACAGTCCTTTCAGAATAACTAATATAATCAATAGTGATTTAGGATCAATTATACTTCACAGATGTCTACCTTCTATATCAATTATACTTCAGGGATGTCCACCTTTGATAGCTGTCAAATCTCAATAGTAGTATATACTCTTTGTAACTTTACCATCTCAGCAGGGGTGAAACGCTCTGAAGTCTGCTATCAGTTTTCATGTGTGCACATGCGCACCAGGCTTTTAAAAAACCTTTTAAAGCATTTTTTTTACTATTGCTTCTCCTGAACCGGTAGTTAAAAAATGCTTTAAGAAAGAAAAAAAAGTTCAAATGATTGTGGCATAGCTGATTGTCAGAACTTTTAAAATAACCTTTTAAAGCATTTTTTTACTACTGGTTCGGGTGAACCGGTCCAAACCGGTAGCATTTCACCCCTGCATCTTAGTAAGAAAAGGCCCGTCCCCCCCTGGGAGGGAGGGAGAAACCTGTTGGTTTTCAGGACAGGCCAATACTGAAAATCTGACCAAAAGCTTTTATCCTGGTTTTTAAGTATCTTCCAGATGTGAAATGAATACTGAAGAGGTGGTACTTGCTGATTTACATTTATATTCACAGTAGTAAATCAACCATTATTGAGAACCGTGAAAGAATATTTATCAAGCAAAACTATTTTGCATTATGTATTGTTCTAAAACAATGTTAACAGTGTTATTTATACAGACACAGAAGCCCCTTATTGGGTCCAATAAGGTGACTTATGAGTTTTTCACACTTATGAGCACTGTAGCATCCACATGGTCACATGATCAAAATTCAGACGCTTGGTATATATTTATCATGATTGCAATGTCAATGGGTCACGTGACTCCCTCTTGCGAATTTCTGGCAAGTGAAGTCAAAGGGGAAGCCAATTTTACTTAACTGTGTTACTAATTTACCAACTGCAGTGATTCACTTAACTGACAAGAAAAGTGTAAACTGGGACAAAATTCACTTAACAAATGTTTTACTTTTGTGCTCAATTGTGGTCATAAGTTGAGGACTACCTATTTTTAAAAAGTAGGTGGTAAATTGTTCATTGCCTAGAAAGTTTAAATCATGAAGACATTACAACACTACTAGGAGTACTCTAAATAGCTGTAGGAGGTGTCACAACACCTTGAAGATCTTCTAATTTATGAACTACATGAACACTGCAAACTTGCTGGAATACCAAACTTCAAAATTATTCCAGTAACATGGAACCATCAGTTCATTATATACATATTAAAAATATTGGGATAGTACACATTAGCCTGTTTTTATACTCACAGCAAGCTGTGTGCTGAGATTTTCGGCTACTTTTTCCAAAAGACCAATCGTAGGTTTCTCTTTACATAACAGAACCAGTTCCAGATCCAAGTCTCCCTTCAGCAGGAGGCCTTTTGCTACAAGACCAACGCGCATCACTCCACGAAGCGTCCTAGTCAAGTGCTCTGTAGTCTTCTGCTCACTATAAAACACACGTATATATATATATACACATACACACACAGAGACACATATATGTTTGCCAAAATAAACCAACTCTTCATTTAAAGATTTTCACCCTCTTTTGGGGGTAAAAATACTCTGAAAAATACGGTAACCACCCACAATCCAGGAGGTAAGATTGTTTAATTGCTTTCAGAAAATTTCTCCTTGCTTCCAAGTTGGATCTCTCTTTGACAAGCTTCAATCCATTACTTGTCCTGCCCTTTGGTACCCTAGAATAAGCCAATCCCCTTGTGACAGCCCCTCAAGTACCGCAAGAGAGTTATCATGCCCCGCCCGCCATTCCTTCTGTTTGATAGGCCAGACATATAGAGCTCCATCAAGTGTTCATCATACAATTTAGCCTCCACATCTTTTTATCATCTTTGTCGCTCTTCTCTGCACACTTTCCAGGGTCTCAACGTCTTTTTTCTGATAGTGACCAGAACTCAACGCAATATTCTAAGTGTGGCCCCACCACTGTGCTATAAAGTGGTATTAGCACTTCATGGATGGGATCTTGAAACTATTCCTGTTCATGCAACCTAGGACTGTATTACCCTTTTTGACAGTTGCATCACACTGCTGGGTCATACTTAAGTGGTGGTCCATTAGGACATCTAGATCCAGAGAGATTGTTGAGCCAGGTACTACCTATTCTATAACTATGCATTTGGTTTTTCCTGCCTAAGTGTAGGATCTTACTTTTCTCATCACTGAACTGGATCTTGTTGGATAGAAAGCACAATGGCACATGGTACAAATATTTAAATCAACTGAAGAGAGAAATATGAAAAAAAAAAAATGAATACCCACCTTCTGCCTTGCCAGACCTTGCACCAGCAGGCTTTTGGTCATTTTAGAGATTCCAACATTAGATCTCTCTGGAATAACAGAGAGGATTTCCTTCCTAACTAGTAAATTTTAGTTTGTATGTATAAATACATTTATTTTAGTTTTCCAGAAGGTTGGTGCTCTGTCCAGTTTCAACATTTACTAAGCAACTGTGTTGACATTATTAGCACAGAGGTGGTTATTTATTTTTTCCCCATCAAGATACACGCTACTTTCCCTTGTTATTTTGTACAGCTAAGAATGAATGACACTGTTGTTGTGTGATGTCAGGGATCAAAGGTGGGAAATCTTATTTATCTATCTGAATTGGGGCAAACACTTCTACAATGGCGGAGAGTTATCTTTGGATTTCAGTATTTTATTTTTCATTCCCCTAAAGATTGCAGCTGCCAATGGATGGGATAGTTCCTAAAATGCTTAGCTTGGTTTTTTTCTTGAAATGTTAAGAAGCATACTAGTCCACCAAGCAAAATATAATGGAGAATTATTACATCCACCTAATAAAAACCCATAAAAATATATTATTAAATATGGGTTCTTTCAAACAGGGGGAAGGGCAGTGCATATGCAGTCGACTGAATGCCCCCCACCCCATCTCTGGGGTGCATCTCTGTCTTGTTATGTAGAGTCAGAAATTACACTACTATTTCTCACTCAAGGTATTAGTGTGATTTCTGGGTATCAAAGCAAAAGGGATCGTGGTCAGTCCTAGAAACAGATCAGCAGATATATTCCACTTGTGAAAGTTCAATTCTGGTAGAAGGGACCGCCTCCCTTTTAACTCCCACCGTTTACTCATCTACAACCTTTTAGCCACCCTGCACTCCCCTGCCAGATCTGGGTTCTATTGGCCATGGCCAGTAGGCCTTTGCCACACCTCCTTTCCATTACTGAAGAAGTGCACCCAGCCTGACTCCTCAACAAGGTAGCTGCTGGGCACCCCAAATCTTCTTCCCCAGGGCCATATTGTGCCAGGTCCACCATCGTGTCCTGCCATTCTGTTGTTGTTGGGGGGGGGGGGGGCAGAGGCATTATTAGCTTGCTTTTTGCTTTTGCTAGAACTGCTTGGGGATTGGAGGTGGGGAGAGAATCTTCAGAGACAGAGCGGACTCTCTCCCAGCTGGTTTCAGCCTGACTCCAAGGCCGTATTGTCCTGAGAGTGAACTGTTATCTCCAAGCACCTCAGAGGTTCTCAAAGCAACTTTTCGGCATCACATTGGCTGCCTGTGGTCGGGGGTGGGTGGGTTTGGGGAACTGAAAATAATATGTTTGCTTTGCGCAGGTTTTTCAAATTTCACCTTATGGAATCACTTCTCTCTCGGTAAAAGTTCCTTCGATTCCACTTAATGGAGCCCTGAGGGACTGAGGCAGTTCCTTACACATACGTTGCTTTCTCGCAAAGCTTTAGAAGGCTTCAAAACCTTATGAAAAAGCTACATGCACTTTGAACAAGGCTACGCATGGATGCAGGAAGAACAGTCAGCAGCACAAAGGCCTGATGCACCTGATCAGCAGCAAAAGATGGTAATGGTCAGCTGGAGTTGGCAGGGCCAGCAGGCCAAACAACCCAGGATGCCCAAAAGGGCAGAAACGGGGGGACAGGCAGGTGAGGAGCTGAAGTGTTCCTGTGATCGTTAAGTGCAGACAATTCTGGATTTCTGGGGGAGATACAACAAACTGAAAAGGGTTCTATGAAAGTGGAACTAAAGGCCATGGCAATGACCAAGGAAGTCTACACATAAGGAAGACAGAAGATCGCCCACATGTGCTTTGGATGGCTATTCATGAGGAGACCACAAGACAGGTTTTGCACATTTGAATGTTAGGACGTGATGCAATCAACCATCCAGCTTACAACCCTAGCAGAGCGTTTTAAAGGACACTAAGTTTGCAAACCCCACTTTCCAATCTCTTTTTAGAAATTGCTTACTCACCATCTTAAAGCCATTAAAGCTCTTCAGATCAATAAAGCTACAGAAATTGAAGTATTTGAAAAGTCCACTGGTTGAGTGATAATAACTCTGAATTAAAAAATAGCTTACAAGATTAAGAATTTTAAAAATTTGAAATAAACATCTAAAACTTAAATAAGATTTTGATCCAAAAAAGTTATAAACAAAGGGTTCAGATGAATTTGGAATATTGACTTTTAAACTAAGATTTTGGAATTAACTATAAAAGTTAAGCTTTTCTTAGAAAACAGATTTATTATCTGGTTACTGCCAAGTCCTAAGATGATATCCGATAATTTTAGAAACTGGACTTTAGGGGATATTGACGTTTTGAAAGCAGGAAAAAAGAATACAAGTGTGGTCAGTTAATATTCGACTTATAAAATGGCACAAAATATGATGTAATATTTTTTAAATTAAGAAAGATATTTTAAGAATGGAACCAGAGTTTAGTAATAACACTATCAGTAATTATGTGTGCTTCAGAAGATGTTAATGAAGGAATGACTATCTGATAAGGTAAAGTACCAAAAGTGGAACTTTAAATGACAGGCCAAAATAACAATTTAGAAAAGGATGCTTTACTGGATATATAAATGACACTTGAAGTTTTCAAAAGTAAAAAAATACAAATAATAAACCAATAGGGAAATGTTTATTAGATTTTAGACCTGGAAAATATTTTAGATTTCTCAAAACAGCCTTGTTAAAACCTTGAAGAAATCTGTGAGATAAAGAAAAAGTGAAGAGAAATCCAGTTCTATGACAAATAACGGTCTTAATCTTTAATTCAATCAAAAATTAAGACTTAAAGTAAAAGGAATGAATACAAAGTTTTGTTTTATTTATTATGGTTGAAATGAGACTTCCCCTCCAATGTTCTAGCAACCTTTTTTGGATTTTTTTTTGACACCAGTATTGAAAAAATGTTTTTAATGGATTTTTGTATATTATGGATTGTTTATAGATAAGGGATGGAATATGGATGTTTAATCCTATAGGGAGTGAAGTTATTACATCTGGTTATTTTGGATGGAAATTACTTCTGCTTGCACTTTTTATTCTTTTTTTGTTCTCTAAGTTTTGTTTGAATTAGTTCTTACTAACGTGTTTCTCTAAAAAGATGACCCACCTTGAGAAGAAGTCCTATCATGTTTTTGAGCGCATGTGATCAAACTAAGCCCCACCCACAAAATTAGCCCTAATTAAGGCCCTGCAGGGGGTGGGGCAAGGCACACAGATAAATAATATGCTAGGGTGGGGGGATGGGGATAGTGGAGCTGCCTACTTACCAGACCTCACACAACGACACCTGCCTCGTCTTTTTCTGTGGCCGCTTGCTGCCACTCACACGCATCACCCTGGCCTCCGCTTCGCCTTCAGGTGCCTTCTAGCAGGCATCTCAAAGTGAAACGGAGGCCGGGGCAATGTGTGTGAGTGGCGGCAAGCGGCCTCAGGAGAAGTGGGCCAGCAGCAGGCTCCTCCTGGGCAGGGCTGTCGGTGCCACCGCCATGAGTCAATAATCAGAACCCTCCAAAAAGACCTAGCCGTTTTTTCAGGGGTCAAAAGAAAATAAGACCCAGCCTTCTTTTTGGAGAAGCATGGTATTGTGGTTAAAATGCTTAATAAAAATCATATTTTAAAAAAATTAAAGTTTGCTGCCAAACACCCAAATTTTGATCATATGATAAGGACTTGCAAGGACTGCAACTTCAAGGACAGAGTATAACTGCAATTCATTCAGTGCCATAACTTTGAATTGTCGCTAAACAAATTGTCATTAAGAAAGGACTCTCTGCAGTTACAACATGATAGAAAGATGTCTGGATTTATCTAAGCCATCAATTAAATTCATTCTCCCTATTCTATTTATTACATACAACAAGGAATTTGCCAATTTAAAAAATATAGCTTATACATTCAATTAATAACACATTAGCAATCAAAATAGGAATTTTATGTATTAGGTTGAGAGACTAAGTTTTTAACGGAGGATACATTTATTTACAAATCAAAATAATTTTAATAAATAAGCTGGTGTTATCCTCAATTTATATCCACACGCTCATTCTCCCTAAAAAGTGGTTTTGGGGGGTAAGCAACCTCTCTCATAGAAGCTGATAGATCCAAATGAACAATTGTTTTGAACTTTTTTTTCTCTCAACCTTCTTTCAACCTTTATGTAATCATTTTTGCATCCATTCATGATAATCTCAGATGCATTCACACAAACACAATGACTCTGTCCATACTTTTTCCCAATTCATCAATTTCCATCCATTTGACTCCTACTTCTACAATTTCCTGTTAGTATTCCACCAGCATCCCGCACCAAGTATTTAGTTTTCATGCTTAGATCTGGGGCTATCCTTTACTCTTTCATGCAGAATAAGAGAAGACACTTTCCTCTCAGATAAGCAGGAAAAACAAGAAGTAACACTCTGCAGGTGGGAGATAGAACAGGCACATAAAATAAGCTAGGAAAAAGTAAGAGAATATCTATTCACCCTGGACAAGTACAAATCACATGGACCAGATGGTTTGCATCCCAGAGTTCTGAAGGAGCTCCTGAAGCACAAGGAAACTACCAGAGGGCTGGAAAAGAGCTGATATAGTACCGGTACTAATCTACAAAAAGGGGGAAATAGATCCAGGAAATTATAGATCAATCACCTTGAAATCAATACCTGAGAAAATCCTGGAAAAGACAATCAAATGGAGGATTTATGATCACCTAGAAATGAACAAGGTGCTTACTCGATTACTAGCCAACATGGTTTAAAAAAACCAAATGCCTAAGAAATCTTTTATTCTGGTAAAATGATTAAATTAGTGAACCTGCAAAACGTGTGGATGTAATATACTTGGACTTCAGTAAGACATTAGTATTAAACTGACTATGGGCCAGTTTATGGATCCTACTTTTAGTATAAAGTTAAAAGTTCCCCTCGCACATACGTGCTAGTCGTTCCCGACTCTACATAGTTAGATCATGTATAACTGACGGACTGGATTTTATCATAGATTTTAGCTGTTATTTATTATTTTATACTAGAATTTTTAATTATATATTTATTGAGTGTTTTTATTTGTTCTGGTCTATGACTGTAATGAATTGAATTGAATTGGTAAGACATTTGACAAAATAGATTACAATCTACTTTTTACTAAGTTAGAAAAAATTGGGATAGATCACCACCAGATGGATTTAGAATTGGCTGACCAACCACACTTAACCCTAACCCTAGTTCTGAATGAAACTACATCTACATGGAGGGAAGCATACCTCAAGATTTTTCCTTAGGGCTATAGTAATCTTCAACAGCTTCATAAATCATCTAGACCAGCGGTCCCCAACCTTTCTGGCATAAGGGACGGCTTTCATGGAAGACATTTTTCCCATGGTTCAGGGGATGGTTTCGCATGCAACCTAGATCCCGCACATGTACAGATGAAGCTTCACTCGCCTGCCTCTTCTGTGGCCCGGTTCCTGACAGGCCATGGATTGGTACCAATCTGCAGCCCAGGGGTTAGTGAACCAGATCTAGATGAGGTGGCAGCAAGGGAACTCATCTAATTTGCAGATGACCCCAAGCTGAGGGGAATCGCTAACCCTTTGAAAAATAAACTCAAGATTCAGAAGGATCTTGGCAGATTTGAGCACTGAGCCCTATTCAGTAAGATGCAGTTAAGCGATGAGAAAAGTCCTGAATTTAGGCAGGCAATGATACTGAATATATTAAAGGAGATGAGCACTCAGATTTGATTTCCAAACACAAAATGGAACAAAATAACATTGGATGTATTGAAGGATATTTATGAACAAGGGATTTTAAGAGTATGCCATTATATATATATGGAAAAGGAACAAAATTTACCAAATAAGACTGATTTAAAAGTGGATCTAAAAATGACGGGCTGTGGGAATGTGAAAGGAGACGCACTGTATATCCCTATGAAACTAGCTGATGTCTTAACAAAGCAAAAGATGACCTTTGTAAGAGATCTCTTAAGGCTTGCAAGAATTTTACGAGAAAGGACAAAGGGAAAAAAAGAAATCAAGTTCTAGAACATTATTTGAGGTGATTAAAGATTGCTAAACTAAGACTGAATGATAAGACTTCAAAGACTTATTTCTAGACGTGAGATGAAATATGGAAAGAAATAATCTATTGTGTTTTAAATGAAGTTGATCAGCCATTAAAATTGTTTATATGGAGTCAACTTTTTAATATTTCTTTCCTTTATATTTTTCTTTTTCCCTTTCTTCTCTTTTTAGACTCTTAATTTTATTAGTATTTATCTTTTTAATTGTAATGTTCAAAATTATTTTAAACAATTAATGTAAACTGGTCATTGGCATCTCAAGCAGGAGAAAATTCTTTTCAGAAGTTGTTAAATTAAGAGTAAGTTATGAATAGTTACATACCTTCCTTCTTTGTTCTCTTCTTCAGCTACAGTCTCCATGGTGTCAGGTTCTGGCTGCTCATTATTACCTTTCTCCTGCTCATTAATCCAGTCAGAAACAGCTTTGAGAGCACGTTCAGTGTGAGAGACCATGTTTTGAACTGCTGTCAGTTCTTCTTGAGTTGGATAAACTGCAGAATGCTTTGCCATGACATGGCGGTCATCATTTACAAAAATGCGCATTGGCCGCTGAAATTGAAAATATAAAATAAGTAAAACAAAAACGCATAGCATTTCACTTAATTTCATTTATGAATGGCAAATTCTTACCATTTTGCTTCAGATCCTTGATGAATTTTCTCCAAAGAAAATGTTTCTTCTAAGCTGTACCAGCACTGTGTTCAGGTACTCTGAAATGATTTAAAAAAAAACAAAAACACCAACTTCATTAAACAAGGTTTGGTAGAGAATCAAACATTTGTATTCCTTAAAGATATGACTGCAAATCATCAACCTAAGAATAGAGTGGTTTCTAACAGAACTCTTGACAAGTAGCACATTGGAACCATTTCAAATATGGAGTTTACTAGTAAGGATTGCATCCCCAAACAGTAGTTGAATCTCTACCACACAACTCAATATGCACTTACTACAACAAAACACATTGGATTTATGAAGATCCTAAATCTTAGGTCTCAACTGTATACCCTGGAGCAGTGTTTCTCAACCTTGGCAACTTGAAGATGTCTGGACTTCAACTCCCAGAATTCCCCAGCCAATGCTGGCTGGGGAATTCTGGGAGTTGAAGTCCAGACATCTTCAAGTTGCCAAGGTTGAGAAACACTCGTCTAGATGAAAAATCACTTCCATTCTCATAATTTATTCATACAATCAGCCGTACAATTACCGATGAACATATAACAGTGTTTCTCAACCTTGGTAACTTGAAAATGTCCAGACTTCAACTCCCAGAATTCCCCAGCCTCGCTGGCTGGGGAATTCTGGGAGTTGAAGTCAGGACATTTTCAAGTTGCCAAGGTTGAGAAACACTGCCCTGGAGTATACAATAATCTGTAAACTGAGAAAACTCTGGTCAAGGTTAAAACAAAAGTGGGATGCTAGCTGAGAAAATATATTATATTAAAAAGAAAACCCCAACCCTGCCGTCGCCCCACGAGGGAGCTGGCGTTACTGGCAAAACCTCCCGATCTGAAAGGATTATCCCTGCCAGCCGTTATAGACCCATCAAGGCGGCCTGGGCGACGTGTCCTCGAGAGAAGAGGTAGCAAGTTCATGCCGCAATTTCTCCCCACGCGTTCGGAGCCTCAAGTCTTTAAATGTGGCTTCCCAGAAGGAGGCTGGCGAAGGACACACACGGGATACGGAGACGAGGAAGCGCCGCGTACTCTCTCCACAGAAAGGCAAAGGCTTTCCGGGGAAGGCGAGAAGCAGCAAACCCAAAACGGACGGAACTGGAGGGTGGAATAAATCACCAGGAAATCTGGGAAGCGTCCCGCTCTTTTCCCAGGTACTAAACCGGCTCTTCTCTCCTTCAGAGGGGAAACTGCGGGGCAAAAGCAGCAGCAGCACCCGGGGAAAGATGACGGGGGGGTGGGGGTGGGCAGTGCGGTAACGAGGAGAAAAGGCGCCATTGTGAGATGCCCCTCCGCCGCCGATTCGAGGAGTTTCGGGAGGCCACATCATAAGCGCGCCCACTTCCAAATATCGCCCGCTTCCCGTTAATCCGCTCACGCGCCATTACTATCCTCCCTCCCGCCCGCTCGCCCACCGCCGCCATTTTGTTTCCTCCACACAATGGAGCGCGCGCGAGAGAGAGCCGAGCCGGAGGGTGGGGGGGAGGCAGTTCTCCTCGCCCCGCAGGCCCCGTCCGTCCACCCGCTACGCCACCCCCGTCGACACGCGTGTTTCGCGCCCGGCCCGAGCGAAACCTATCCTCCCTGAGGAAATCCTCGGATTTTTAGCGCCGCCCTCCCCTAATCCATGCGGCCGGCTACTCACCGACCGGGCTAAGGCCCGTCGAGGGTGACCGGTAGTTTATCTCCACACGTCAATCAGCCGCTCGGCGACAGCAGAAGCGGCGACGCCGTCGACTTTGTTCGGCTGTAACTGCAGCGCCGTGAGAGGGGGGGGAGGGGTACGGCACGGAGGCGAAAGCGAGATCGGCCGCCCACGTGATCCGGAGATAGCCTTCTCCTCCAATCAGAGAGGAGGGAGGAGGCGTCACTATGGCCTCGCGCGCCGGAGGGTTACGAGAGCTCCTCTGCCCGCTTTCGCCCCGCCCTCTTTTCCGCCTCCATTTTCTCTCCCGTGTTGAGGCGCTGATGGCGCCCGCTGTGGGGCTGCGCTGATCCCGAGCGTTCCGTGCTGGGCGCTGGGTGGTTTTGGTGCAAAGAGAAAAGGGCACAAAGGGAGTAAAAAGTACAGATGTGAGGCGTTCGTCGCGAGGTTGTGCGCGCTAACTGAGAAATAAGTTACACTCTAATGCAGTTTTTCTCAACCTTGGCGACTTTTAAGTCCTGTGGACTTCAACTCCCAGAATCCCCCAGCCAGCGCAGTTGGCTGGGGGATTCTGGGAGTTGAAGTCCACAGGACTTAAAGTCGCCAAGGTTGAGAAACACTGCTCTAATGAGTGGAGGGAATGCCTTCAAAGTTAAAGGCATTAACCTGAGATTTAGTTGGAGGCGAAAGGCAATGAACTCCCAACTCCCCAGCATTCGCTGGCTGGGGAATTCTGGGAGTTGAAGTCCAGACATCTTCAAGTGGCCAAGGTTGAGAAACACTGGTTCAGAGTGTAAGAACTAACAAAGTTTAAAAAGTAAAATAAGCTGCATAGACTGAAGGCTCCAGCATAAATTCATTACAGCCAGTTTCCAAATCCATTGGCCTTTGGATTTCCTGACCTCTCCTTCCTACTATTGGAAGGGAAATCAATCTGGTTCGGTTGAAAGCTGGGAGAAAAGCACTGGGAATAAAACGGAGGCGGATTGGAAAGAGGCCCCGTTTACTGATGAACGGAACCACCGGGGTTTTTTTGTTCTGGTGCAGCTGATGAAATGGAGCTGAGAGTGGCACCTTCTGGATTCCTATGGGGCCATGTGGGAGTCATGGCTGGCTCTACAAGCAAAAGGGGAAATGCAAATCCCAGGTGTCTGAGCTAATTTTGTCAACCTTTTGTTTGTTGCTTATCTGACTTTTTCTGTCATGACCCAGTATTTCTGAACGGATTACCAAATCTGCATTTCTAAAAGCTGGCCATCTCATGTTTTCCTTGGGGCAGGGAAACCAGGGCTGGTTTCCGCCTCTTTTAAGGTTTTCCCGTCCCCCACATTTCTACTTTTGGGGGAAATATTCTATCCTGCTTTTTTAAAATAGTTCATTTTTGGAGGGGAGGGGGCTTCCCACACTACTTTTAGTATAACCCAACAGTGAGGAATGCGAACCAAAACCCTTGTGTGTATCCATAATAAGCAGCCTTTGATAAACTTCCCTTCTGAAAATCTTAAACTTTTTAAACAATTTAAGGTACCTATGACTGTTTATTGTGACAGCAAGTTCCAGCTTAAAAGTAAACTCCAGTCAGTCGCTTCATTGGATAAAGGTGCTTTGTCAGGAGGCAACTCCACTTTGTTTTTTCAGGGTAGCTTTGAGGACACTGATAGTGCCTCAAGGATTCCCTAAAAGGATGCAAATGAGCAGCTGTCTGCAAAGAAGATAAATCCTTCCACCACCCCCATCAGCCGCACCATCCAGTAAGAGCTGAGGATGAGAAGCAAAACAGCTTCAAAGAAAAAAAGCCCAGTTGCCTCCTGAAAAAGCACTTTGGGGACAGTTCTTTTAAAATTTAAGACATTGATCGGATTATATTCTATGGCTTGTGTTTGCATTATATTGCATTCCAATGTGACATCATTTTCGCCCAAGGCTCTGGCTATTTCAATCCCAGTGGCTGATACTCATGTGAGTGGGGCTGTGTCCACCGCTCATGCACGTGTGCCGACCCCCCATTCAAACTGCAAATAGGCCATAGGTAAGTGGGCTGCGGTCTACAGGTTGGGAACCCCTGATACTGTATAATGCCGTGGCATGCAGAGCCATTTGTTAGGGCACGCGAGGCATTGCCCTGTCAGTTATTACGTGACTCAGGGACAGGGTAACTGTCATCAATACATGCCAATTGTAAAGTGCCCAGACTTTGACCATGGGGATGCTTTAAGAGTTATAAGCCATTGTAACTTTGGCCACTAAATTTGTAAGGTCACTACTATCTATATAGAAGTATACCAACTTCATTTTAGTCACTTTATAACAGGCAGTTGCATACTAACCAGAAATGCTGATTATTCTCAGTCCTTTTTCCTATGTACAGTAGTTCAGAGATAATGCAGTTGAAGCTACTGTCCATTTTGTATCATGCATCATGGATTAAATTTCCATAACAATCACAATAAAAATCTGGGTACTTGAGAGACCGCCTTCTGCCAATTACCTCCCTGCGACCAATTCGATCTCATAGATTGGGCCTCCTCCGTATTCCATCGGCCAGCCAGTGCCGGCTGGCAACTACAAGGAGGAGGGCCTTTTCAGTAGTAGCCCCGACCCTTTGGAACGAGCTCCCCATGGAGATTCGTACCTTCACCACCGTCCAGGCCTTCCGCACAGCCCTTAAGAACTGGCTAGCCCGTCAGGCCTGGGGACAAGGATAGTCACCCCTCCCAAATGATGAATGAATGTTGCTTATTACTTTTATTATATGTGTCTACGTCATTGTTTGTATTCCCCCCTTCCTGATTTTATGTGAGCCGCCCTGAGTCCCCTCAGGGAAAAGGGCGGCCTACAAATGTTAATAAACATTCAAACATTCAAACAATAAAAATCCTGCAATATCTCAATACTAATAATAGTGATATAAAATGTGGATAGTCTTTGTTAAGAAAATATTAGTCAATAATAAGAATATCGATTCAAAATTGTTTCAATAATATTTAATAATCAAGAAACCTAACCAGTTAAACCAGCCAGTTTAAGGTTATTGCAAGAAACAATTCTTCAACTAACCTGATAGGTTGACCGTGATTGAGTCTATTGTGTTTATTGTCTTCATGTTTTGCTCGCAATATCTTTTTGGAATTGTACGTCACCCAGCATCATTAGCTGAGATGGACAGCTATAGAAATTGAAGACACAAACTACATTCTAATCATTATAAATTTACTGAGCGTTACCACCCCATTTATTTACATTTTAAATTAATAGATTCATATACTTAGAATGCCAACAAGTTCAATTCCCCTTTCAATGTGTGAATTCCCTAAATGTTTCCCTAAGTGTTATTTGACATCTTTGTATTGAACTCCTGCATTGGAATGAACTTTGAAGAAGCAAGATAGGAGGAGTACTGATGCCTTTGAATGGTGGTTTTGGGGGGGGGGGGAATGGTGGATTCCTGAAAATACTGTGGACAGCCAAGAAAATAAATTGATGGTTTATTGAACAAATGATTAGATTCAAATCTGCCCAACCAGATAAATGTGTAGGATTGTGTCAGGGTTCCAAATAGCATCCAAAAGTAAATTAATTGACAGATTAATTTCCTGAGCAACATTCTAATGCCTTCCATTTGAAGGAAGAAAAGAGGGTAACGCGCAGCAAGATGGATGGACTGTTACAGTTATGATGATGGATGCACCATTAGGAGAGTGGAAAGAACAGCTGAAGAGAGATCTCACAGAGAAAATCTATGGAGGCTGAGCTCACCCGGCAACTGGATTATATGCTGATTGGACCAGGTGACTGGAGACTCTTGGGGGGGGGGGGGAAGTGACAAAGTTTGACTTTTAATTATTTAATGATTTTAATGATTTTTAATGATTTTATTTATTTTTTTAGCTTGCTGCCACACTGCTGATTCATATTTAAGTGTTTGTCCAAGAGGACTCTAAGATCCCTTTCACAGTTATTGCTAATGAGCCAGGTTTCACATATACCTATATATTTAGTTTTTCCTGCCTAAGTGTAAGACCTTGCTTTTCTCTACATTGGAAATTATTTTGTTGGATTGGCCCGTGTTCACGTCTATTGAGATCCATCTGGATCTTGGGCACATCGTCTGGGGTGTTGCGTATTGCAGCCAGCTTAATGTCATCTGCAAATTTGATGAGTTCCCTCTTCTATTCCCTCATCTAAATCTTTAGGAATGTATTGAAGAGTCCTGGGCCTAAAATGGAATCTTGATGTACCCAACTGTTTCCTTCCTTCCTTCCATGTAGATGTAGTTCCATTGATGAATACAGAGTGTGAGTGTGATTTGTCAGCCAGTTATAGATCCATCAGCTGGTGATGCTATCTATCCCACATTTTTCTAACTTACCAAGAAGTAGGCTGTGATCTGCTTTATCAAAGTGGACAATCAAGGGTTAGGAGTGACATGATAGCAGTCTTCCAGTACTTGAGGGGCTACTAGAGAGAGGAGGGGATGATCTATTCTCCAAAGCACCAGAGGGCAGGACAAGAAGCTTATTAAAGAGAGATCCAACCTAGAATTAAGGATAGATTTTCTGACAGGGAGAAGAATCACTCAGCAGAACAGCTTGCTCCCCAGAGCTGTGGGTGCTCCATTGCTGAAAGTTTCAAGAAAAGATTGGACATCCATCTGTCCAGGATGGTATAAAGTCTCCTATCTGGGACGGGGTTGGGGGGTTGGAATAAAAGACCTCCAAGTTCCCTTCAAGCCCTATGATTCTGTGTTTTGAATAATTGTTAAGGCTACCCAATTCCAAAAACCCTGCCGTTTTGAAAAATCTACTTACTGCAGAGAAAGACAATCATCTAATTCACCAACAGATATAAGGATCACTATTGTTTGCCATATATGACTTAGGTATACAACTAAATGGTAAATGGGATCATTTATAATCATAGCAAATCTACAATGACTTCTTGAAAGGTAACCTGGGTGTAAAGGGAAGAAAACTTGGCCTTCAAATAATTACAGGGCATACTCAGATAATGAACTTAATAGCTCAAGCACCATCCTATTAAAGAGAGGCAGATTAATTACCCATTTAATACATATATGCAGGTGCTCAATATAGTTATTAGCACTGCAGGTAAAAAAACTGATGCATTCCCCTGTCCCTAGCTTAACACTTCAGTCGGAAAAACTAAGATCTTACGTTGTTGAGACTTCTGCTTGATACTTACTTCCTAATGCCACTATTCTGTTGGGAAGCCTGGACACATTTCCTTTTGTTTTGAAAAGTTCACCCAACATAGAAAGTCTACTCATAGAACCTAACACAGATATGGCTCCAATCAGCAGACATTTTCTCCCTCTCTTATTCTCTGAATTACTACTGTATGTGATACCTAAATCAGTAAAGTCCTTTCTTACACATGCTCTTCACCATCCCTTACCCAGCAGCTACATCTTAGCTATAGAAATCCAGGCAATCATTAGATGATACCCAAAATATAAACACTTTTTGTTAACATCAATAAGCCAATTAGTTAACAGGTGAAAATAATAATTATTATTTTTGAAAAGTTTTTTTTTATTTTAATTGAACAAAAACACAAAAAAAGAATCATCCTTCATTACATCTTGTAGAAAGCATGTTGATTGGTTACAGATAACTTTCGTGCATTTCTTCCACAGTCATTACTTATAGTTCATATTAGATTACACATTAAATAAAAAATCTTTGTATATCTTACTATCAATGTACCCCAATTCTCATTTGACTACAATTATTTGAACGTGTTTTTACCTCAAATCCTTCATACTTAAAGACACAACCACATAATGGCATTCATTAGCTATTTCAAAAAATCCTCCAATAACATTACACCTTTATGACATCTTTTAAGTAAAAGTCAATTAATAAAGTTTCTAAACCTTCCCCCCTCCTTCCCCCCAACTCACTGCTTAGAATTTATATCCAAGTTACGCTTGCCAATACCATAGCATGTATATATTATTAAACAATGCCCATTGACATTTCCTTGTTGCTATTATAATTGGCTAAAAATCATTTACTATTTATGTCCCATCTCCTCTCGTCAGACCCCTCTCTAAAAGAAAAAAAAACCTTACACCTTTATGACAAGATCTAAATAAAAAATTGTTAATAAAATTTATAGGTTTTTTCCCAAGATTCAATTTGCAATTTATATCCAAATTTCTTTTACTAGTTTGCCAGTACGTATATATCATTAAGCTGTATTCATTATCATTTCATTATTGTTATTATAGTTAATTATTTGTTAACAAATAAACATTTAATAACAATCTAAAACAATCTAAGAGTTACCAAATTCCTACTTATTGATCACCAAAATCAACTAATTTTTTATTATCAACTTTCATTGTCAACCTGTATCTTTCCAGTAACAAAACAGTCTTATCTCTCTTGCCAATTGTGGTGTCAGTCTTCTTTTTATCTCCTTTATAAGGTTTTTATAAGACTTCTCTCCACACTGTTGTTTGAAGGATCTCTCAGGTAATCTCGCTCCCTTCCAGCTGCTACTAAAATTAGCTTGTCTTTGGTTGTCAATCTTGCTTTTGAAAAAAAAATTCTTCTTAAATCCATCATCATTACCATTTTTTTTTCCTGTATCTTGGAATCTGGGGTAGAGCTCCAATTCGTCGAATTCCCTTTTCCATATTCCCTTCTTTCTACTTTCACCCACATTTGCTCCATTAATAAATTCATCTATTGTCTTGTCTTTATCTTCTATATCTTCATCCTCCCCTTTATTTTTGGGGGCTCCAACCCCTTCACCTTTTGCTGTGAGGAAGACTAGTCTTTCCAACTTCTTCTCAATTCTCCCATATCCTTCCAATAGATTTTGAATTCCAGCCAAGATATTTTGAAATTTTAAGGTTTCCTCATCTGAATATTGATCCATGTTTCCAAAAAAGAAGAAAGAAAGAAAAACTAATAGTCACTGCCACTCTAGCTTTCCAGGCCTCTTTTATTTTTTTATTTTAGGTTGACTTGAACACAAGTTCTTTTATGCTCTTCAAAGGAGAAGGGTTCTGTTTCCCCGCCCTTTCTTTTCCCTGCCAAAATAGTTCTCAAAGGCACCTGTGAAAACAATTCATGCCCTTGGCTCTTTATCAGTGTCTGTAAACAAGTTGCAAACCCTTCAGCTGCAAAGTCAGTGAAATCAAAGAAGGAAAGAGAAGAGATACGTTGTTTCAAAAACTCCAGCCTCTGACCTCCGAGTGGCAGTGTTGCTATTTTTCAGTTTCTAATATTTATCTCTGGCTTATAGGAAACAAAGTTCTTTAGATTTCTTTTAATGCAATTTAATAACAAGTAATAGGAAGAATTGTTAAAATAAAAAGGAAGGTTTTAATCCAGAAGTCAAAAAATAAAGCAGCAAAAAGCAGAAGAAAAAAAAATAAATCCGTTCACTTTAAGAGGAGAAATGAGAAACGTTGCGAGCACTTCAATATACAAAGTATAGTTACAAAGAAAAAAAAAGCTTTCCAAAGCAATCCAATATGAGTTAATTTCGCCACTCATTTCTTTTGCTTAAGGATCTAATTTGGCTTTAAAGAAAAATTTCTTTGGACAGTCTTTCGCAAAATAGAAAAAATACCTCACCAGATGGACTCACTTTCTCTTTTTACTTCCTTCCTTCTGGAGCCGTCCCGACTTCATCAGCCTGAGGGCTGCCTGTTTACCGCCATCTTGAAGCGCTTCCCTTGGGTTGATCAGGGACTTTGCGATGTCCCTGAGACCAGCAAGGCTTCGTCTTCCTGATCACCATCTCTGCGAGACGGTTTAGGTCTCAATGGACCATCCAGCGGCAAAAGTATCAATAGCGGTCTCGGAGTATCAAGACCACACGTTGTGACATCGTGAACCGAGTCTAAAAAAGTGGGAGGAGGCTCCTCTGAGGCGATGACATCACTTGGTAGACTCAGTTCTATTGGTTACTGACTGAGTTAACCCATGCATGACCGCTGTCTGCACCAACGTTGGAGAATGACAATTATTTCACTTATGTGATACACCTTGTGCATTTTGCAAGAAGGACATAATAGGTTTCAGTTAAAAGAAAGAAATAATTTTGAAAGACAAACTTTACATCTTCCACAAGCTTAGACAACTAGATTTAGAGACAGAAAGAAGAGACAACCTTTTTAATGGCAATTTGCAGGCATTATATGACTGTGTGTCATTAAAAAAGGATGCTAAACAAATTTACAAAACAAAATGTTTTAATATTTCATATTTTCTGTGAAAAGTACAGCAATATAGGAAATAAAATACCAAAAAGCAAAAATTAAGCTACATTTATTTGGGCAGCTTAAAAATACATGGCTTTTTAGAAGAAATTTCAAAGTAAATTTCTGAGTATATACTACATAATTTAGAACCTTTTCTATTATTATGGCTCCTTTCTTGTCATGAATTGATTTATTTCATATTTCATGCTAATGTTATTGTTTTACATCATTTTGACTATTTTTATTAAAAATACAAAGCTACTGTCAAACTTTTCTTTCCAGTTTTAACAATCTAGGATATACTTTTCTTGCCTGGATTTACTTATGCTTGGTGTCGTTATTAAATTTGTCTTGGGGATGTGGAGTG
Source organism: Thamnophis sirtalis (assembly GCF_051295495.1). NCBI lineage: Eukaryota > Metazoa > Chordata > Lepidosauria > Squamata > Natricidae > Thamnophis > Thamnophis sirtalis. The sequence goes on from NW_028261383.1 coordinate 177,213,969, forward strand.
GCAGTGAAGTAAATTTTAGAAAATAGATTTTTCTATAAACATTACTATATAATATCCTGGGATCGTTGAGTTTCTTAGAATAACAGAATTGGAAGGGACCTTGGAGGTCTTCTAGTCCAACCCCCAGCCTAGACAGGAAAACCTATATCATTATAGACAAATGGTTATCCAACATCATCTTAAAAACTTCCAGTGTTGGAGCTTTCACAACTTCTGGAGGCAAGTTGTTCCACTGATTAATTGTTCTGTTAGGAAATTTCTCCTCAGTTCTAAGTTGCTTCTCTCCTTGATTAGTTTCCACCCATTGCTTCTTGTTCTACCTTCCAAGTGCTTTGGATAATAGCTTGACCCCCAAATCTTCTTTGGGGCAACCCCTGAGATATTGGAGCACTGCTATCATGTCTCTCCTAGTCCTTCTTTTTCATTAAACTAGACATACCCAGTTCCTGCAACCGTTCTTCATGTGTTTTAGCCTCCAGTCCCCTAATCATCTTTGTTGCGCTTATCTGCGCTCTTTCTAGAGTCTCCACATCTTTTTTCTCTACATTGAACTGAAACTGAATACAGTATTCCAAGTGTGGCCTTACCAAGGTATTATAAAGTGGAATACTTTACGTGATCCTGATTCTATCTTTCTGTTTATGGAGTCTCTGTTTATGCAACACAGAAATGTGTTGGCTTTTTTGGCAGCTGCTGCACACGGCTGGCTCATATTTAAATGGTTGTCCACTAGGATCCCTCTCACAGTTACTACTATTGTGCAAGATACCATATATACTGTACCTGTGCATTTTGTTTTTCTTGCCTAAATGTAGAACCTTGCTTTGTTCCTTAAATCTTTAAAGTTACCTTTTTAAGTGGTCAATGATTAAATAAATGTCATTACAAGAAAAAAATGGAACACATGGTTAATAACTAAACTTGATCAAATGCAGCTTTATTGGATCACTAATACTTAGTGCTCTACCTGTATTAGCAAGCAAGAATTGCTGATCCAATGTTTAAACAGTCCAGGCCGAATAGGATGAATGGTTTTCTTAACCGGTTTCAGTCTTAACAGATCTCAGTCTGATTTATTATGGTGTACTCCTAAACTACATCTATGGCAGTGTTTCTCAACCTTGGCAACTTGAAGATGTCTGGACCTCAACTCCCAGAATTCCCCAGCCAGCGAATGCTGGCTGGGGAATTCTGGGAGTTGAGGTCCAGACATCTTCAAGTTGCCAAGGTTGAGAAACACTGATTTATTGTAACCTGTGGCTAATTTTTCATTTTAAAAGGGGAAAGAAACAAAAACCTCTACTCTCAAAAATCAAGAGATACAAGATGAGAGGTGTCTGATTTTGCCAAGCTCCAGTGATACGGCACAGCCAGGGGTAGCAGATATTGTAACCTCGCAGATGCTGCTCTATCTTGACAAAAGTCAAGTTGGTGCATCTCATTCTATCTCATGGAAATCATGCATCTGCCTCTTTGTTAGTCTTCTTCAGGAGTTTTCTCAGGTCAGATGACATGAAGTAAGGCTTCTCCGGAGAGCCATCATTGCGCTCCAGGTCTTCCACTGTAAAGAAACACAAATCCCCCCCAAGCAGAGGAATGTGAAAACATCTTTTCGGGACTAAGCATTGCCTAGGAGGAATCCTGGTTTATGGGAATTAAGGTAAACCTGATCACTGCTTGCAGTAGAGAGTAGATCTCACCAGGAGCAGATAAGTACATATGACAAACATTCATAATTGGACTGAAAATGATTCTGATTTGAGAATTTTCCTCTTCTGGTATTCAACAGAAAGAATGTCAAGAGTTTTCCACCCAAAAAGATCTGGTTGGGGACTTTTTAAAACCTTAAAGTAAGGGCACAAATTTTGCCATTCTCAAAGATCCCAGGCACATTTCCCCCCATGGGATACAAAGAACTTGGATAACAGAAACTGTCATTAGCAAAACAAAAGTGGAGTTATGTAAAGTTTTCCTATTCATTATTCACATTTGAAAATTATTCTTTACCTCTTTTCTGCAATTAAACTTCCCTAGATAAACATTTCCTACTCATAGTAAAACACCTCATGTAGTAAAACACCAAGAGATACAAGTGAAATAGGCAAATAGCAGATAAAAATCAGCATTATCCCTTTAGAGCAGTTGTGTTCATCTTTTATGCCTTTTGGGTCCTCAAACTTTTTAAACAAGAGGCCAATTCACGGTCCCTCAGACTGTTGGGGGGAGCGGCGGACCAGTTGGGTGGGTGTGGCTAGATGGTCATGTGACTGGGTAAGCATTGCCAATTTAGCATCCCATTAAACAATCCACACAAACCTTCGTTTGTTTTGCTGTTGGGGGTGTTTTATTTCCTTTTGTTTGCATGTTGCTCTTTTGGTGGACTCTTAAGTTGTTTAGTGGTCGGTTTCAGGATACTCAGTTTTGCAGCAATTCTTCTCAGCCCCAAAGAGCTTACAATCATCCCGTCCCTCTCTCTCTCTTTCCATACCTCTTTCCCCCTTTCTCGCTCTCTCCTGGGGGGATCTGCTGCTTTTGGGCTAGTCTGGCTGGCCTGGGATAACGCCCCGGCTCTCTGCTTCTGCTCTGCTTCACCCAGGACGAATGGAAAGCGTGCAGATATCTTGCACTAAGCATGGAAGCGATGCGTAATTACGTGGCGTGCATAGCCTCCCCCATTTGGGACCCTTCGGTTCCCCCCCCCCCAGCGGAGCAATGTTGGACTAAAGTCCCTGGCAAATCTCCGAGCTCTTTCCTTGGTTGGCAAAAGTCCTGGCCCATTTTTGCCCTCCCCCGCCTTCCAGAAGCCCTCTGCCCGCCCGCAGAAGCCCTCTCCCAGGGCTAAACAACCCATTCCGTTGTATTTATTTTGCACAATGACAATAAAGTCTATGCTATACATCCTGCACTTGGCCAAAGGGTGGGGGCTGCTTCAGACGAACCAGTAGTGGTCTGGCACTCCGGTTGCTCGTCCCACCCACCCACTCACCTCACCCCCCCGGGAAGCTTCCCTGCCCAAGCTGCCATGTGGAGCTGCCCTGCACCCCAACTGAGCTGCCTCCTCCTGCCTACAGGTAAGTCTCACTAACGCCCCCTCCCCGTCCCCACTGGGCTCACCACATTACATTCCCCTGCCCCTTCCAGGAGTCCCCACAAGCCCCTTTTTGGCTCCCAGCAGGCTTCAGGGACACCTGCGAGGCCCCAAAATAGGGCATGGGGTGCCTAGCAAGCCTTCCTGCAGCCCCCTGGGAGCAAAAAATGGGTTGCGTGGGGGGGGGTCTTCAAGGGAGGAAAAAAGAAAGAAATCCTCACCATTTTGGGATCCCCAAGTGCACGGAACAGAGGTCTTCAAACTTGTGGAATCCAGCTCTGCTGGCTGGAGAATTCTGGGAGCTGGGAATTCTGTGGACTGGAGAAGTCCACAAGTCTTAAAGTTGCCAAGTGTGAAGACCTCTGGCTTGGAGCTTGAGAGCTTATGGAAAGTGCTGCTAGCCGTCCTTGCTCAAGGTTAAAGCCATGATGGCGAACCTACGGCACGCTTGCCATTGCTGAGGGCATTCGAGGCATTCCCTTGTCAGCCCCAGTATGCACGTGGGCCCTGCTGGCCAGCTGATTTTTCGGCCATTTTTCTGATTACAGAAAATTACACTGATTACAACTGCCAAGACACACCCACAAAATAAGCCACGCCCACAGAACCGGTAGTAAAAATGGAAACCCACCACTGGGCTGGTGGGGGGGTGGGGTGATTGGGGGGGGGCAGCCTCGTGGTCCCGAGTGGGCCAGATTAATGGCTTCGGCGGGCTGTAGTTTGAGGATGCAACTACAATTGCAGTTATATACTAATTCAAAATCTGTTCAACCGATAGAAGTATACAAGTAAGCAAACCTTTGTTAAAGCATTTCATTTGTTTCCAAGCAGATGCTTTCTTCAGCCTCAAAATATTGCTATCTTTCTTATGGATAGCTGCACAGGGAATATAGGGAATTTGGAACAGTGGTGGATTCCGGATCCCGTTCCAACCCGCCCGGCAGCGTCCACATGGATGAGCGCAGCGCACACATGCGTCTTAGCGCCTCAGCGAGGCTCTGTGATGCTCCAGCTGCTCAGCAGAGTGTTGCACAGGGGCTGTACGTGTTGTGCGCCTGCGCGGAAGCGCCGGAGACTTAAAAGACCGGTAAGGAGCTCGGGCGGGTGGGGGGGACCTCCAGAGCACCGTACCGGAAGGGTATCCAGTGCTCCGGGCAGGCTCCAGTACACCCGTATAGGGGCGTACCGCCTGCAACCCACCACTGATTTGGAATCTGAAAAGGTCCAATATTTGAAAACATTTTTATTTTCATGGAAATTGTTAATATTCTGCTGTTGATATTAATTTTACTTCATACTGAATTGTTCTGGTGTTATTCTTTGATAGGATATCTGTGCCAAAAGCAAGCATAGTTAAGATAGCAACAGCACAATCTTACTGAGGCTTTCCTCCCCAACTTCAAACACCTTTGCCCTCCAATGTCAAGTCCTTTTTGGAAAATGTCCTGGACAGAAACAGCTTAAAGTATATACCATCCACAGCTACTTGTTTGACGCAAGTCAAGAGCTCTCATCGTCTCTCAGAATATCGAAAACTGCCCTTGGAGGTAGAGCACATGCACATAAAAGGCTGGCAGTGGGGCACCTGCACACATCTTTCCCATTTGGTGCCTCGTCCCTATTCTTGACTCTCAGCACTTTTGGAAGGTTTTAGGCTTCCCTTCAGGAGGATTTCACTCAAGGCAGGGGACATGTAATAAGGCCGCTCAGGAGTTCCATCGTTCCTTTCCAGATCTTCGCCTTTTGGAATTCCAAAGAAGGCAGAGAACGCATCCATAAAAGAACGAACGAGAGAAGCAAAGCAAAGCAAAAATAAACAAGGCAAAGAGATACAAAGCAAAAGAGGAGAGAAAAAAGGAAATGTTGAAGTTAATTGCAATTAAGATTCCTCCACCAAGTCAAGAACAAGATAGCTTAGACAGTAGCCTATTTCTATGCTGTATTATAGCACAATCTTGCGAGTATAGCAGAAGGGAATTGCTGTGAATTAAGGGATGTGGAAAGGATGAAAAGTTCCTGGTTGCAAAGTCACAATGAGCTTTTCATCATGCTACAATAAAACTAAAACTACGCTACAATAGGAAAAAGTCTGCTTCAAAATTGAATATACATTCTAGCGAATGAAGATTCATCCACTTGACATCAATTTGCTATTTCCTATGGCTGGTGGCTTTGAGACCAATATCATCCAGCAATTTCTTCTGATCTTCCAAAGCTTATAATTCATTCATTGGCAAGCAAAGCAGAAGGCAAATAGGTTTAAATACTGTCTGTCTGATCCTGTCCCTGGACTTTGATAACAAATTAATTCAAGATGGAATATTTTCACAAATTTTGAATTAATTTAAAAGACAGTTTTTTCTCCTTAAGGTTCGCTCAAAAAGAAAAGAACATTTCTAGAACAGCAAAAATATATGCAGTGTTTAATTTTTAAACACTGCAAAAATATATCATCATCATCATCATCATCTTTTAACAACTCCATAATTTCCTGCGGGCTGAAGTCTGGACAACTGAAATGGAGCTAGCAGAGTGTTTAATGGCCGGATGCCCTTCTTGTTGCCAATGCGGAGTTTTATTCAGCAGATATATTCTTATATATTATATATTCTGATTATGAGGCGAGAGCTTCACTTCTAGGCCACCACATCACTCCAAACACTGCAAATATATATGCAGTGTTTAATTTTTAAAAATTACAGATACAAAACCACTGTGTTATTTTACAGAACTTATATAACTTGTTTTGCTTGTACAACAAACTAAATTAAAAAGTATGATTTGTATAGACAATATTTGTACATTATTTATTGTACTGAATTAAATGTTTTAAAATTTTGTTATAAGGAGTTGCTCAAATATAATGAATAGTACTTGTATTTACTTTATAGTAATTTCTAGCCTTTGAAGCAATTCTACAAGAAAGGATTGTTCATTACTTCTAGGTAAACAGTGGGACCTAAGCTTTTTCCAGTCTCTTGCAGCAAACCCCCTTCCTTCAACTATATGCACTGACTTCAGCTAACTGTAATTTCTTTACACTTTAAAACAAGAACTACCACTAGCAAAACACGCCCCCGGAAAAACAATATACAAGACTTGGCTCACTCAACTCCAACAGAGCAAAGAACCATACTTTGTTTGTGAATTATTAATCAGGCTTCTACTGCTTTCCACCCCTCCGTCTTCCAGCCATCCTGGTGAGCCAGAGGCTGGTTTTGGCCCGCCAATCAGCTGCAATGTGATTGCTGTCATGAACTCCTTAATTTTATTTTCATTTTTCCTCCTCAGCTTTCAAAATGGGGCCAAAAGAAAAAGTCTCTTTTGCCTCTTTTGTTACTGCCCTAAAATCCTTATTTCTTAGAAGACAAGGCCCAAAATAGGTATTTTCAGGAATTGCCTGGAAATGTTTTTCCTCAATTGAAACAGGAAGCAGTCTTAACCCCTCACCAAAGAGGCAGTTAGCCTTTTGCAGGATTAACTAAATTCCCTATAACAATTCTCCATTTTGCATCTCTTCATGTTTATCTGTTTAGCATAAATTTAATGTTGAAAATAATAGCAGATCATCAATGCTGTAATTAAGCAAATCACGTGTTGTGTTTTTTCCGTTTCTTTTACTAGACCAGACAGAGAGAACACCCTCGTTTTCATGGGGGGGAAAAATAAGAGTCAAGACTCAGAAAATCATTCTCGTTTTCCAAATTTGAATCACTATCACTAGCAGTTCTTTCTAGTTCTTTATTTATGATCATTTTGAATCTTAAAATTTACCTTTACTGAGGCAAACATCTCTATCATTTTACATATCGTGTTCCCCGAAAATAAGACCCAGTCTTATTTTCTTTTGACCTTCGAAATAAGTGCCAGGGCTTATTTTGAGGGGCGGTCTTAATTTTTTTGCCCTACTCTTCAGGGCACTTCAGCGTCCCAGAGAAGCCGGAAAGAGCACTTGGGCTCTGGGCTCTGCTGCCGCAAAAGGCGTTGCTGGCGCTCTCTGCATATGCGCGAGGCCAGCGAGCGGGAGTGGCTGGAGTCACCGCTGCATCTTTCTCCTGCTTCAGCTTTGCCTTCAGTCGCAAGCAAGGCAGTTCGTGGCAAAATGGTGACTGAGTTGACTTGGGAGGTATTCCTAAAGCCTCAGAAGGAGGGGGGGTCACTTGGACAGGAGGCTGAGAAAGTGGGGTTAATATGCGAGATGTTGGGATGGGTTGAGCATTCCACATTCCTGCCTTTCGCGAAGTTTTGGCTGCACGCAAAGACAGCAGAAGCAGCAGAGGCTGCCCTGGCGTGTTTCTCTCCCCCAAACTCTGCCAGAAACGGGTCTTCGCAAGGCTTGTCGCGGCAGGACGTTGCAAGGCTTGTGTTGTTGCAGGCACACAGTGGAACCACTGCAATGAGCCTGGTGGGCACCCTGCTGCGAGCGGCTGCACCAGTGCGACAAACCTCACAGTAGTGCCACTACTTCCACATGCAACGCCACGAATCTCGCGTGCTCCAGCGCCAGGAGCCTCATTCCAGCACCCCTCCCCCCGGCTGAGAGCAAAGCTAAAGCAGGAAGAAGCAGACACTCGCATCCTGGTGTGGGGGGCTGTGAGCAGCTGCAGAAGAAGTTGGTGTCGGGGCGTGGGAGGCCTGGCTGCGGAATTAAGATAAGTGGGTGCAGGGCGCTTTGGGCAGATCTCCCCCCCCCCAGCTTTATTTTTAAGCCTGCACCTCCCCCCATTCACACCACCAGGTGGAGAGCAGGGCTTAAGCAGGGCTTACTTTTGGGGGAGGGCTCGTTTTAGGCGCAGGTGTGAAAATCAGGCTAGGCCTTGTTTTCGGAGCAGGGAATATTTTGGGGAAACACACAACTAGTTTACTTTGTTTCTTTCATGTATTTTTGATTTGTGGATTTTTTTCTACATCTTAAATCATTTTATGCTATTTGAAATGAAAATATGACAAACATTTATAGTCCTTCTTTCTATTAAAAATAAACCATGGAGGAAAAAAAGTTACATTTTTCTAGGCTTGAAAAAGCTAAACTTGACCCACTCATATTAAAAACTTTATATTATTTTTATATCTTAGTCAATTTGTTATTTCCTTTTCCAGAACTGCCAGACATAAAATATGGAGATGAAAACTAAGCTACAAAAGTTTTCCTTAACAAGAGGTCAAGAGAAAGCTCATCTTCAGGAACTTCTCCCGAGATGGTCTACGGAATGGCGGGGCAGGGCTGTCTTAACACCTGATGGACACTTGCTGTGGACCGCACGAGCACAGGGGCCCTATACCAACACTTGATTTTGTTCGACGTGCCAATCAAATAAATATATGTTTAATTTTATTGACCATTTACATTTTTATTCCTGTGAGCAGTTGCTGTAGAGGCCCCCGTGCACTGCTTTGCCCAGAGCAATCTTTTTCTCTGCGGATGACCAGCTGGTTTTTCGGCCAAAGCTGCTTCTTTGGTGGGGCTGCTCCTTGGATTTAAACAGGTGCACCCAGGAATGACCCCAGAGGGCTTTTGGATGAGCGTGGAACCATCTGGGAAGAAGAATCATCAAGGCTACAGTTCCTGTAGGAGCAGCTGGAAAATCAAGCCTCTATCTCTTCCTCTTAAGCTGACTGGTTTTCTAAGCACATCTGGACTTTAACTGCACTCTTCAAAGTTTCTATTTTACTTTGCTTTTTTACTGTAAAAAATTAACTGAATGGCCGAATATTGATTTCGTCTAACTGCTTGCTGGGTTTTATATGTTTGTTTTTCTATCTTTCCTTTGTTCTACTCTGCTGCTATGAATAACTTGCTTTCTCCATAAGGAAATTGTGGTTATTTCAACAGAATTGATGAGTGATAAATTAGCTTTTTGAAAGAAGATTGATAAGAGATTGGGAAATGGGCATATTATATTCAACCGGAAAACAACTTCAACTGGACTTTTTTGGGGGAAGATAGATTGATTTTGGAGAATGGATTAACTATATTCAGTAAGACAACAATTGATAACAAATTTATTAAAAAGCAAACAAGGATATTTAACCCAGGACAGTTCAGAGTTAACTATTGTGATAATTTCAGATAGATACGTTGTGGTTGACTTTCTACAAGTTAAATACTAGATTGTTAACAGAGGGTTTTGAAACTTTGAACTCCGCAACAACCCTCTTCTTCTGTCTGCAGCATCAGGGACTCAGCAATAGTTATGCAACAACATTAATTCAGCTATAAGAGCAAATAACTAATGAGAGGCATCTTTTTTTAAAAAAACTGTCAGTTACTATCAGCACTGTCATTTCCATGTTCATTTTGTACCACGTAAAGCTTCCACCTTGTGTTGATCCTACTCCTCTCCAAGCCCCTGATTCAGCTGTTCGGTCATATTCATATCTTTTTCCAAATGAAGATTGATCTCATAACATTGTGCATGATTCTTCACTGCAGAGAATGTTTTTCAACTTCTCTCAAGCTGCCACATTCTTATTTATACTTTTTATTATCTTATGTTATTCCATGGCTCTTTTCCCTCACAGAATGAAACCCGCATTCTTAGTTTGTTAAAGCAGAAAAGTTTGAAAAGTTCCAGCTACAACTAACTTTTTATACTGTAATTCACTTTTTAAAATAGTTTTAGATTAATGCTATTCATTAAGTGGTTGTACTGTGTCTTAATAAGTAACCAAAATAGGAATACTACAAAATTTTCTAACATATAAATGTACCGGGCCCGGGGGGGGGGGGAAGCACAGGTGGGACTCTATAGATATGAGGTAAGATAACCTATATGAACCTATGCTCATCTCCGTTTCAAAGCCAAAGAGCCAGCACTGTCTGAAGACGTCTCCATGGTCATGTGGCCGGCATGACTAAACACCGAAGGCGCATGGAACACTGTTATCTTCCCACCAAATGTGGTCCCTATTTTTCTACTTGCATTTTTATATGATTTCAAACTGCTAGGTTGGCAGAAGCTGGGTCAAGTAATGGGAGCTCACTCTGTTACGTGATGCTAGGGATTCGAACCACCGAACTGCCAACCTATCTGCTCAACAAGCACAGCGTCTTAGCCACTGAGCCACCGCATCTCTAAATCTGGATGCTGAATGTTAATTTCAAGTTTGGAAGGCACTTCCCCAGTTACTAAAGTTTCTGGAGAAAACACTGAACTTTTGTGAATGGATCTGAAAGTGACAACACAACAAGATTAAGCAATAAGCAAGTCACGAATGATGCTGGCACTGAAAGTAGAGTTCCTTGTTTCACACACAGAATTGGAATATGGAACAGGACAAGCATAAACTAATGAAAATTTGAAACCATCAAAGCAGAATAAAGAATATTGAATAGTATATTTTAAAACCTAGAATGAGTCTTAGTCTAGGCCTTAGGGTGAGCCAATTTAAATAACTCATTTGCCTAATATACTGTTCTGAAAATGAGATACTACAAAATAATGGAGTGACAATGAGATTTTAAAAAACCCCATGGCTAAGTATGTCCTCTGTTATAAGCCAGCAAAAGACAAACTCAAACCTTCAGAATTGCCTTGGCCAAGGAGCTGCTGATGCAGTTCTACAGAGGAATGATTGAGTCTGTCATCTGCACCTCTGTAACCGTCTGGTTTGGTTCTGCAACCCAACAAGACAGACGGAGACTTCAGAGGAGAATCAGAACTGCAGAAGAAACAATGGCTGCCAACCTGCCTTCCATTGAGGACCTGCACACTGCACGAGTTAGAAAGAGGGCCGTGAATATATCTACAAACCCCTCGCATCCTGGACATAAATTGTTTCAACTCCTACCCTCAAACCAACGCTATAGAGCACTGCACACCAAGACAACTAGACACAAGAACAGTTTCCCCCCAAATGCCATCACTCTGCTAAACAAATAATTCCCTCACCAGTGTCAAACTATTCACTAAGGCTGCATTACTATTACTATTAGTCCTTATTGTTCCTATCCCCCACCTCCTCCCACTTATGACTACAGAACTATAACTTTGTTGCTTGTATCCTTACGATTTATATTGATATTGTTTCCTGATTGCTTATTTGTACCCTATGACTATCACTAAGTGTTGTATCGTACGATTCTTGATGAATGTATCTTGTCTTTTTTATGTACACTGAGAGTATCTGCACCAAAGACAAATCCCTTGTGTGTCCAATCACACTTGGCCAATCAAGAATAATATTTTATTCTATTAATGAATATCAAGTGAATACGTACAACTTTATGCACCTACTACAGATGAAATGGAGGAAAATACTGAGGAATTCCATGACAAAATTGCAAAAAATGGTAGATGCAACATTAAACAAAAATGTAAACCTACAAAAGTGAACCAATATAAAATGAATAATTGAGATAATAAAAGACTATACGAGTTATTTTGCACCCTTTATTTTTTTTAAAGGGCTTAATTGTGTAGAACAACAGTCCCTACATTTTTGGTTTCACAGATCAGTGGTGGCACATGGCAGCAGTGGGAGGAAGGGAATGGTTTTGTGCGCTCATCCCAATCCCACATATACACAAAGATTTATGCACTTGCCACGTGCTGCTTGGTTTCCAATGGGCCACAGCCTGATGGTGGTCTGCTGCCCAGGTGCTGGGACCTCTGGCGTATATGTTAAATCTAATGAGTGCTCAGGAACATTTATTACTGTTCTAAGGCAGCTGAGGGGCTTTTACAATGAAGGAGACCCAATTTAGTTTTTGTTTTAAGACCAAATTCAGAAACAGGGAGGTGAAAATAAAGGAAAGCTTGAGAAAGATGCATATTGTACTCAGTTGTACAGCAAATATATTAGCAGAATAATAATGAGAGATGACAGTTGGAATACTGTCATATACAGGTAACGCTTTGACTACTACCTGTCCAGTGGCCATTCAAAGCTATAGTGGCACTGAACAAGGGGGTCTTACAACCAGTCCATGAAGTTGTGACCACTGCAGCATCCCTGCAATCATATGATTGTGATTCAGGCACTTGCCAACCATAACAGTTGCAGCATCCCACAGTCCCATAGTCACCATGCCTGACCTACCATTTTCTCACAGGCAAAGTCAACAGACGCCCACACTGGAGAAAAGGCGAGGAAATAAATCCTCAGGAAGAAGGCAGTAAGAAACTTAAGACAAAATCATGTAATAATCTAAGACAAGAAAGATCTGAATCAGCTAATTGTCTTTTAGTGCAAATATAAAAGATGGACACAGAAAAAGCTTGTCACTTTTGAATTATGGATTTGGTGAATGGTTTTAAGAAGAATCAAGTAAGACTGTGGAGATAAAGAACAAGCGGGGGTTCACCTTACTTTGAACATATGACACAAAAGGGTACAGACTGGGGAAACTGTGGTGCTTGATGGATGTAGAAGACAACAACATGGATGCATAGGCAATGTCAAAGAGATTATAGGATCAGTTTTGGGATTATTACTAGAGGCACTTCATGATTATGAATATTGTTAAGGATTGAATTCCAGGCTTAATGCTACAGTAACCGGGGAACAGCTTTGGAGTCAATAAAGGACCATCTACTTTTGAGTAATAAAGCATAAGTATAGCAACAATGTCAACATTTAGTAGTTTAGACAAGATACTTACAGAAGCAAAGGAAAAGTGTGTCCACACACATGGCATATACACTGAAAAATCCATGTGCAATGAGGTAGGAACCCACAATCACTGTCTACAAAAGAGAGAGAGAGAGAGTGAGAGAGAGAGTCACCTCAGTGTGATATCGTATCTATGACAATAACAATCATGTCTAAATTGATGATAATCATATGTATATATATATATCTCCATTCCTGGTGACCCATGTGATACTGTTGCTGTGTCTGGGGGCTATTGGGGCCTGGTTGGGGTACAACAGGCTTTGTCTGAACCCTGGAAAGCAATAGCAACAGCACTTAGACTTCTATACTGCTTCACAGTGCTTTACAGCCCCCTCTAAGCAGTTTACAGAGTCAGCCTGTTGCCCTCAACAATTTGGGTCCCCATTTTACCAATCTCAGAAAGATGGAAGACTCAGTCAATCTTAAGCCAGTGAGAATTGAGAAAACAGCTGCCAAGCGGTACAGCTGCAACTGGAGAAAAAAAATACATCTCATATTTTTAAAAATACTAACCAGAATGGGGACCCAGTAGTAATTAAGAGTTGGTGCGGTGTCTTGAATCAGTTTTATTCTCTGGGTGAAAAAAAAGAAAGCAAGGATACCTAAAATGAAATGAAAATAATTAAAATTCACATTTTTCTCTATATCTTAGTTCTAATTTGGAAATCCCATCATTTTTACAAATGACTTTGACTTTGACACATATACATTTTAACAAATTTCTTTCCGTCTCCCAAATAGGGTTTAGATTTTATACTTGTTTCTGCCTATTGTGAAAATGAGCTGTAATAATAGGCGGGAAAGGTGGAAAAGATCTTCCCTAGCTTTATGCCCTGTACATACTGGATTACAACTCTTGGTATCTTAAAATTTGAGGCAAGCTGATGACTAGTGACCTTTCAAGTGGAAATCATACTTAGGAAAAGAAACAGCTTTACTTCCAGAGTCCCATTCCTGTTGTACAAAAAAAAAGGCTTTGATCCCTGCTTTAAATACATTCTTTATTGCAAATATAATTTCATTCAAATGTAAATTCCCTAAACCTAAGTAAAATCTGCATGGAAACACCAAAAAGAAGACCAATAAGTGGCCAAACCTGAGAGAAAACCCAAAATATCACAAATGTCTTACCAACACTTCCCACAATTAGGATTTTTCCAAGGAAAAACAGGAAATCAGTGACTTTGTCCAAAACAGCCACTCTGAATACAAAGAGAAAAGCTACAGTTACAGATAGTCCTTAACCACAATTTCCATTGCTAAGCAGTGTTGAGTTTTGCCCTATTTTGCAACCTTTTTTTGCCACAGTTGTTAAGTGAATCACTGTGGTTGTTAAGTTAGTAACATGGTTGTAAAGTAAATTTGGCTTCCCCACTGACTCTGTCAGAAGGTCACAAAAAGTGCCCCCAGACCCTGCAGCCATCAGAGTCCCCAAGCATCTGGATTTGGATCATGTGGCTCTGAGAATACTGCAATGTTGCTATATGTGAAACATGGTCATAAGTCACTTTTGTCAATGCCATTTGCCCTGGGGGGGGGGTGTTTGGAACTAAGTAGAGCTGGCCCTGGTTAGCAGATGATGGGAGACTACCTGAAAATCCCAGGGTGTAAGCTAGTGGGCAATGGGAAAAAAATATCCCGGAAGAAGGTAGTGGCAATCTTTTTCATACTATCAGAAATAGAAAAGGACCATGAAGTCAAACTCCGTTAAAAGAGGATCTGACCTTCTCTTTTAGATCAGAGTCCCTTAAGCTTTCTGAGTTGGAGGCCAGGAGGGAGGGGGGGAGAGAGGAGATGGTTTTGCAGGTGTCGCAGGTGTGTGTGGAGTACCTGTTGCTCGCATGAGTGGGGCCGTGAGTGCCTGCAACATTCAAGTGAGTGGGGCCATGAGCAACAGAGACGCTTGTGTGAGGGGGCACGAGTGCTTGTGATGCTCACACGAGTGGGGCTGTGAGCACCTGTGCTGATAGCCTGAGTGAAGAGCGCCCACGTGGCTCGGTTGAGACTCGGCCGCAGAGGGATAGAGGGCCCCGGCCCTCAGGTTTTAGATCATAGGTAAACAAATATTTTAATGTGGTCAAATATCTCATTCAAACTGAGCACACTTTGTAATTTTTTCATAATAAATTTATGTTTGCATGAATGAACGTTTACCGCATTTTCATTCTGCTTTCCATTTTAAAAATATGAAGTTTAGATTTATAAGAATTGTTGTAAAATATACAATGTAACCAATAAAATATATAAATAGTTTCAAAATTAGAGATGATACCATTTATTTATATATTAAATTTATATGCCACCATCTCATTCTGCCAAGTGACAATCAAGAGAACTTGTATTCGTATTTCTGTACTCTTTCCCATTCGAGAGTCCAGTTTGTTCCACACAGAATGCCCACTGCCACAGCACATTTAACTGATAATCATTATGCCAGTTTATCACGGAGTTTTCAGCTATTAAATCTAACAACAAAGAACTTGGCCGAGCTCTTCCAAACAGAATAATAAAACCAAAAGCAGCTTCCAGGCTCACCTGAGTATGTTCCTCATGAGCAAGGAAAAGGCATTCCTAGCAGAAGTGCAGAAATTGGTGCCATAAATAGCAATCTGTGCAAATTGCCAAATGAAAAAAAAAATATATTGAAGAGCATTTTTTTTTTTACAAAGACATGATTACTTAGAGCCAGAAAAAGGCAAATATAGATTTTAGGACAGTATTAAAGCTATGATAAATATAACAAACAAACACAATTTTTACATGACTTTTGGGGATGTGAAAGGAAGGGAATAAGAAGGAAAATACACTGTACTTGCTTGGATCCCTCTTATCTTGGTTATCCAGTTCATGAAATTCACAAGAACTTCATGATTCACAACCAACTCCACAATAGCAATCATCACAGAATAAATGTGAATGGGTAATTAGCATTTTCATCTGAAAACCAGTACTAAGAATCATCATCATCATAACTGCTGCTGCATTGGCATGGCATAATCAGGACAAGTAAATGCACTACACAAATGATCTGGATGAGTGCATTCGGCAGCCAAGTCTCCTTTAAATGTTTTAACAAGTCATGAAGAATCTAAAGCAGTGTTTCTCAACCTTGGCGACTTTAAGTCCTGTGGACTTCAACTCCCAGAATCCCCCAGCCAGCGCAGCTGCGCTGGCTGGGGGATTCTGGGAGTTGAAGTCCACAGGACTTAAAGTCGCCAAGGTTGAGAAACACTGATCTAAAGGAAAACTCGCAACCTCTTCCAAAGATATGGCTAAGTATTTAGAACAGTTCCCTTACTGTGCAGAGCATCTGGAAATCGGCATTAATGCCCTAAATAAGTAACAGGCGCTTAAATTCCTCACCATAATGTATGCATTTCTATTCAAAAACTTGATGAACTTCTCCAGGCACCAGAAGCAGCATTTGAAACAGGTCAACAGGAACTTGGCAAACATATTCTCAGAACCTAATGGATTGCAAAAACAGGAACAGGAGAAAGTTCTTAGTATTCTCTCCCATCACATTAGAAAGAGTCGTGTATCCCTCTGATTATTTATTTATTTATGCTCCTGCAGTGCAAATTCCTATAGTGGCTATAGAACGACAGAACAAAGATCTAAGTAACAATTTAAAAAAAACTATCATCCCACAAACCACAAGAGCAGCATCCCTTGGGAGTAGGTTTGCAAAATAAGCGCCCGAGAGAAGCCGGTGGAAAGGGCCAATACCTTTGAGTTTATGATCCAAGTACTCCAGAATGACTCGTATGACCTGGACAATGGCAAGAATCAAGGACCCAAAGGCCAGTGAACCCGTGTGATACCTGAGGGAGAAAACAGCAGCAGAGAAATTGCGCTGGTGAAGGCTGCAACACACATGTACACTTTTTTCTTAAAGAAAGAGGGAGGATGGTGACGTGGTTCTTCCCTGGAGTCTCTTCTGGCTGTTGTGGGAGCTTCTGTGCTGAAGAACGCAGGACTGAGTCTTCTCAAGCAGCCCTTGCCAGGCCCAGGAGAGATTCCTTTGAAGGACTAGGCTTTTGCAGAAGCCTCTTCAGGCTTTCACAAGTTGTTGAAACTCCCTGTGATGCACATCATGTTGACTCTGCTCTCACAAAGAAAACTGCAGCACTTTTCATCCAAGGGAATCTACTGTAAGTGGCCTTGAATAAGCCTAACATGGACTTCAGTTGCAATCCTAGCTTCTCAGAAATCAGCTACTTTCCAAACCACAAAACGAAGAACTCATCTTATCTAAATTGCAAAGAATTTTATACTAAGCTCAGAATAATCTTTTTTGTGAACTTAGTGGTCCCGAATAACAATTTCCTAGTCCTCCAAAAGGCAAACGTTGCTGATATCGAGGCAAATGGGTTTTTTCCCCCCTTTCTACTCCAGTCCCTTTACCTGAGTGCTCGGCCAAAGGCGGAGAAGAGTGGAAACGCTGGCATGTCATCCGGTTTTTTAAAAGCCCAGTAGTACGATGCAAAGGCCCCTGCAAGTGTGACTTGGCCCAAGGCAATGACAAAGTTGGCCAGCCAAAAGAACATGAAAACATTGAAAATCTGAAAGATGATGAGATACTTGTGGTAGGCAGTCTCACCACCATAGAAGGCAAAGAGGCAACGGGCTCCCGGACAGAGCTTGGTGACGTTGGACGTACTGAAGGTCTAAAAGGAGGAAGAAAATGGTCATTTTTTTAAAGTTCCATTGAAAATAATGTTGCTTTTCTATTATTTTTCTCTTAAGTATATGTGCAGGCTTCCAAAAATCCAGGCAGGACAGACATTTTGCCTTGTGAATTTCCAGAATTTGGCTTCTAGAATGTCCAGAATGTGACAATTACTAATACATTATATAACTAGAGAAATTGTTCCTTTTCTTTTGCCTTTCAAAAGTAATTTAGAATAATGAACAGGACACAGAGCTAATTCTCCTATAAAGTCACGTTGACGCTTGCTGAAGGAAAATAGGGCACCCTTGGGTCCCTTCCCTTGGGAGAAAGAACAAGCATTTTCTGGAATAGGAGGGAGACCTGCTTGGCTCAGAGGAAGGAGGGAGCCTCATCCGTGGCCCTTGCAAGATCTGCCACACATTCAGCAGGAAGTGGGCTGCTATATTTTTGTGGTTTCTAAGCAGCTTGACTGAATATATTTTCACTAGTTCGTTATTTTAAGTTCCTTACCTCTGGTTTGCAAGTTGTTCCAGCATATTGGCATTCTGTATCATTAAATACCTTGTAGACAGCTTCGTTAGAGGTAGACAAGAAACTAGAGGCAGTCAAGGAACTCTTCAGTATAGAAATAAAAATGGGACTTTTGCTTGCCTGAGATGAACATCTGAGGACTGTTTGGTGTTATAGCTACCCATCCCTTTTACCCAGCAAAGAACGAACAATTGAGGAAGGATACACGGCAGTACTAGCCCAGTAAGCAATGCAGAGACACACCAGGAAGAAAGTACACAGCGGAAACAAAAGGGACGTCATGATGTATCCAATAGCCCTGCAAAAGGGGTGGGAAACGGGGGGAAAGAAAAAGCGCATGATTCCGTTCCAGGGCCTTCGTTCCGCCAGCCGCAATAAAGCTTCTTCTTTGGCCCCACTGGGACTTGGTTTCACTTATATTCATCTATACCATATAGCCACGATGGCAAACCTATGGCACACATGTCACAGGTGGAATGCAGAGCCATTTGTCAGGGCGTTCAAGGCTTGTCCTGCAAGTTGACTTTGGCCTTCCTTTGAGGCCATTTTTCTCCCTCCAGAGGCTTCCCTGAAACCTCCAGAACGCGAAAAATCAGCCCTACGGGCAAACTGGAATTTCAGAAACAGACTTCCGGTTTGCTCATAGAGCCGGTTTTAGCCCTCCGGAGCCTTCAGGGGCCTGCAGGAGATTTCCTTGAAGGCTCTGGAGGACTAAAACCGGCCCTAGGAGCAGTCCCTTCTGGTTTGCTCGTAGGGTCATTTTTTGCCCTCTGGAGCCTCCAGGGAAGCCTCCTGAAGGCCTCCAGGGTGGCGGGGGAGGCTGTTTTCGCCCTCCCCAAACTCCTATAAAGCCTCTGAAGCCTGGGAAGGGTGAAAAAAGAACACTAAAAATGGGGGGGGGGGAGTGCTGGTCGTGAGTGCATAAGCACTGTGGTCATGCACATAGCATTATGGTTGTGGCACGCCAGCGCATGACCCCCCTGCGCTCCCCCCACTTTGGCACACGAGCCAAAAAAAGGTTTGCCATCACTGGTATATAGTATATCCATAGTTAACTTATGGTATATCTAGGATAGTTAAGTGTTTATATTCAAGGAGTACATATTATATCTGCACACTTTTAACTCTTCCCACCCCAACGGTTCTGTAAGAAATGAATAAAAAGAATGCTTTATACAGTATTTGAGATGGACAACTAAATTATTCCTTTGCAAAATTATTCTCATTTTAGAGTTTTCTCTTTTGTTTGTTGATGCTGTACAGATCTGCTCAATTTTCCAGCAGCAATATATTTAGACAAAATAGTGAGCCAATTCTTGAGAACTGCAAAACTGAGGGGATGGTTGTGGATCAGTGGTGGGTTCCTACCGGTTTGAACTGGTTCTACCGAAGCAGTAGTGGTTTGGCGGCCTGGGTCGCTGGAACGGACAGCAACCCAGACCTGCCACACCCCCGAACCGGTTCTCCGGGTGGCACCATAGATGCCGCCATCTTGTTTCTTGCTTCTGCGCATGCACAGAACAATTTTTATTGCACTGCGCATGCACACACCAAGTGTGCGTGTACATGCGAAGCTCCCACGAGCGAACCGGCAGCAGTGACTGCTAGAAACCCCCCCCCTGTTGTAGCTGACATTTCCAAGAAGAGTCCAGGTTAGCCTCACCTGCTGGCTTCCTTGATCAGTGCAATGGCTATGAGTATTCTCTTGCGCAAGAAGATGAGCAGTAGAATAATGACAACTTCCAAAATACACAGGATGATCACTGGATCAAAAAAAAGGGGGGGGGGAATGATATGATTTCTGCTTTATACAGCTTTTACTGAGCAAAATAAAAACACAAACTAGAAAAATTCTTAGAACTATTAGGAATATACTTTCATCTGTTTGGAGGTTTGAAGAGATCTTCTCCCATTTTTAAATAGTTTCTAGGACTGCTCAATAAAAAGGCCATGTCACTAGGAAGTATACTTGAACAGGAACTCACTGAAAGCTAACCAGGTTTGTTTCAGGTGGAGATAGACACGAAAATCTGTCTGGAATCCAAGTTCCATCAAGGAGACATCAGAACCAGACTGTCCCTTCAGTTGAGCATATTCCATATAACAATGAAATATTCCTGGAAGAGAAAAACAGGAGTTGGAGAAGGCAGAGAAAATGATTGCCAAAGGCCTTAGTTTACCATCCTCACTACTGTATACCCAGAGTACTGTAGCCTAAATGTGGAGTGGTGATTAAAAGATTCAGAAAACAAATTCATATGGACATAGCATATAAAGGCGTAGCAGAATCTTCCCAAATCTGATATTTCTAAATATGTTGTGTTACACCTCTCAGAAGTCTCTGTTAGTATAGCTCAGTGGTTCCCAAACTTGGCAACTTTAAGACTTGTGGACTTCAACTCCCAGAATTCTCCAGCTAGCTCTGCTGGCTGGTTGAAGTCCGCAAGTCTTAAAGTTGCCAAGTTTGGGAACCACTGGTATAGCTGAAGACCTAACTGTCTCCCATGGGTACCAGTACAGTCTTCTAGATACTGTTAACTCCAGCCCCCCCCCCCCCGCAGCTCATGAAGGTTAGCTCACAATTGGGAAGATTTGGAATATTTTAGAAGTCTATATCCTCTCCACCTCTAAATTAAATCTCCCGGATGAGAATGAGAATTTCTAGGAGACTTTTGCCATAACCCATCAGATTCAAAAATTGATTTGACTCACCATATCCAAGCACCAGGATCACCAGTACAATCATCACCCAAATCATGATCCCTGCCAGGAACCGGAGCAGAACAATAAATACAAGGCTGATTACCATGGAAATCACGAGGCCTCTGCATATGGAAGAGAGAAATTCTTGAAATGGTTCTTGCATTGAAAACTACATGCCATATTTAAAAGAAGAAAAGGTATCCAAGAAATGTTTGCTCAGAGGAATATTATATTTTCATCACTGATTTGTAAAATGAGCTTCTCACTTCCATGTTTCTTTGTTTTACATTTACATAAATATATATGGAATAATCATTAATTTCTTCTGTAAACTCTCATTTGCTACTTTACCATGCAGAAGTTTACAACTATGATTACATGAATCAATAAACAAAATAACCACAGTCACTCCTAATGCTAAACCAGGATTTTTAAAAGCATGATTTGTGGAATAAACTACAGTAGTCTGATTTACATGTCATACTAATCCCAAATAAATCAAAACATTTTGTTGTCAAATGAATGCTGGAAGGATAAAAATAAAGAGGGGATCTATGGTGAACATGTGATAAAGCAAAACAATTTTGAAGTATGATTCATATTTGAATACACTTTTTTAAAAAATGGAGATAAAAATGAAACTAGAACTTTTCCTCTTGGGTTTAACAGAAAAAGAACTAGAAAAAAATGGAACTTTGTTATTATATATGTTGACAGCAAAAAGACTATTGTATGCACAAAAATGGAAGGACACTTCGATTCCCACTATGGACGAATGGTTGCAGAAATTGATGGCACTGGCCAAAATGGCAAAATTGACCACTTTGATGAAAGAAAAGAACATAAGTACTTTTGCTTCCACATGGAGACGGCTTCTGACCTTCGTGCTTGATATGGAGAAGAACTAAACTAAATTCTGACTTTGGGTTTTACTGATTAGACTGATAGATCTTTATAGAAATGGTTTGCTCATATTATTATGAAAAAGCAAAAAGTTGTGACTCGATGTTAATGCCTTATTTTACTGTAATAGAGTCGGAAGTCCTCTCCTTCCATTTTCCTCCCCCCTGCTTTCCTATTTACTTTGTATTTTATATTTTACATTACTTTACAACTCAATAAAAATGTAGATGGATACGGATAAACAATGTCAATTATGTAAAAGAAATTAATGTTCAATGGAGAATGCTCTCCAAAACTGAGGGAATGAACAAATAGGCAGGCCGGGGAGCATTGCTTCAGCTAGGGCAAAGACAGTGTGTCAAAAGTGCTAGTATAATAAATTAAAATTTTGGCTACAGACCAAAGAAATCCAAGCCCAACATCTTGCTTTTAATGGTGCTTACTGAGTGAGCCAGTCATTATCTCAGGTCAATCTTCCTTGGTAAGGCTGATATAGATTAAATTAAGGGAGATCCCCATATAATCTACATCAAGTTTATACAATTTCTCTAATGTTTTGTTTTCGGGATAGTTCGGTCCTAAATTCATTCCATAGATTAGCTGGGCTATTCAGTCCTTTGCTTACATTATTATCCAGTACCAGGAAACGGTGTAATCTTCAAAGATTTTCATAGCTACTTGTCTGGTCTCCAGAAGGACATTTGCCTTTCTGTAATTAAAAGCAGCATAAAGTGAAAATAACCGGAGGAAAGAAAATGCACATTTCTGTAAATGTGTAAATGATAAGCTTCCTAACAGACAGGAAGCAGCAGGTGAAGTTAGGCAAAATCACACCAGATACCTGTACAATTAGCACAGGAGCCCCCAAGGCTGTGTGCTCTCTTCACTTCTCCTTTCTCTATATACCCATGACTGCATCTCCAAAGGTCCCTCTGTTAAAATACTGAAGTTTGCAGATGATACAATTGTGATTGGTCTCATTCAAGACAACGATGACTCTGCATACAGACGGGAGGTTGAACAAATAGCTTTGTGGTACAACCGGAACAACCTTGAACTAAGTAAAGGTAAAGGTTCCCCTCGCATATATGTGCTAGCTGTTCCCGACTCTAGGGGGCGGTACTCATCTCCGTTTCAAAGCTGAAGAGCCAGCGCTGTCTGAAGACGTCTCCGTGGTCATCTGGCCAGCATGACTAAAGGCACACAGAACACTGTTCCCTTCCCACCAAAGGTGGTTCCTATTTTTCTACTGGCCTTTTTACATGCTTTCGAATTGCTAGGTTGGCAGAAGCTGGGACAAGTAATGGGAGCTTACCCCGTTATGCGGTGCTAGGGATTCGAACCATTTGAACTGCTGACCTTTCTGATCGACAAGCTCAGCGTCTTAGCCACTGAGCCACCGCGTCCCCAAACTAAACCTTGAACTAAATACACTCAAAACCGTAGAATTGGTGGTAGATTTTAGAGAAACCCTCCTATACTACCTCCTCTTACAATACTAGTCAACACAGTATCAACAGTAGTGACCTTCAAGTTTCTAGGCTTGATCATATCTCAAGACCTAAAATGGACACCTAACATCAAAAACTTCATCAAAAAAGCACAACAGAGAATTTTCTTCCTGCGCCAACTCAGGAAGCTCAAACTTCCCAAAGAGCAGCTAATCCAGTTCTACAGAGGAATTATTATGTGAGCGCCTATTTTCATTGATAAAGCACACATTTTTACCCAAGGCTTGTGGGGCTTTGAAAGTTGCTCCCAACTGTCTCCGCATTCACAGAAAACAGAATTGCAGTCAAGCCTTTGCGAACAGGCTCATGCTCCCATTGCTCCGTGAAGAATACTGCTGATCCCTAGAAGCTATGTGATACAGGCAAAGCTGTTACAGAGCAACTATTGGTTTAATATAGGCTGCTGAAAATGAAAGAAAGGATGTCCAATCTATACCAAGAGGTCCTCTTTCACTTGCTCTTACTGTATCTGTTTAATGAGCATCTCCTCCTCCATGCGGAGGCCCTCTTGTCGGGGCGCATTGCATGTTCTTTTAAGGTTCAGAGCTGTGCTGGAGATATGCCACCAGAAAGTATACCGGAAGGATCACCCAAGCCAGACGGGTCTCAGCTAAGGAGCCAGATTAAGAATATCCAGAAACCCATTAACCAGAATAAGACAACACAAAAAGAACCTGATACTAGATTGATCATTGACTGGATAAACAAGGACCGTGGCAGTTGCTGTCCCTGAGCAGCTGTTGAAACTAAAGTTACAGGGTTGGAGAAAGACTTGGCAACCTACTCCGCAAAAAGACTCACCAAGAAAACTCTACAGAAAAGATCTCAGATGTGTCAGATATGACAGGGCCAATGACGGGGCCACAGGAATTCCAGTTGCTGAGGCAGCCAGCTTTCTCTGTTTCCAGAGAAATAACTCTAGTCTCCAATTCCTTGTTCGCTTGGATTAGTTTCTCACTCATTTCATTCAATCTATTTTCTTCTCTCTCCATTTTCTCTTCCATCAACTGCAGTTTTTGTTCATTTTTGGTAATTTGTTGTTGAAAAAATTCGAATTTATCATCCACCTTTTGCATTTTTTCTTTAAGTTCTCCCGTATCGTTTTTCCCCTCTCCTATCTCTTTTTTCATTTCATCATGGTTTTTTCTCATGGCTTCTTGCATTGACTCATGGCCTACAGATCTTTAAATGAATTGGACCTATCTCTTTGGCCCACATCCTCAATCGATCTCTGCTTTGACGGACTAGAAATAGCCAATGATATCTGGGCCATTTGCTTCCTCCCTCTTCCTACTTTAGTTAAATTTGTAGTACTTGTCATCTTTAGAAATTTTTCTACAAACTTGGACCCAACGTTCTCACCACTTTTTCCCACCAATAGAGCCTTCCACTGCTCATTACTTAATTATTAATATTAGTCATTAAATATCAAAAAGATCAAAATTGTTCTAATTATATAGACCTAACAATATTTAACTTATTTGTCTAGCACCATATACCACTTAATCTAGTAAATACAAATAAATATAAACCTAGTAATACTTATAATGTTACAATAGTTATGATAGCCACAGTGGTAAATCAAAGATACTTGAGGAAGTGGTATTGATGATAACTTCTAGATTCCAATAGAGGGTTATTGAAATTCAGTTCAGTAATTTTCTGACATAGCCTCCCACTCAAGTCAAATGTTCAACATATGGCTCTATATATTCATACCACCACCATGTCCCTAATTGCTATATCTGGCCCCTATTTGTCTGCCACCCTGGCTCTATAAAATTCTCAGTTCACCAAAGTTCCTAAATCTGCAATTCAACAGGCACAAACACTGTCACTTAAAAAGGCTTTCTTCAAGATTTCCAACTTCCTTGGCCAGTAGGTGTCTCTTTGGAGCACTTAAGCCTTGTCTCAGTTCTAACACAGAAAGTGCTTGGTCAGTGTCCAGAGAGGAGGACAGCCATTTCCCCCTGTAAGTGTGACCAATCTTCTCCCATTTTCACACTATTCCACTTTTCCAGTGGCAATTTGATTTTATAATACTTGGTTTTTATGTTCCTACCAAAAAGAGTCACTTTCTGCTTATTGTCCATGTAAACCAAATAAATAAATTTATCACAACAGACAAATAAAACTCACTTGGCCCCTTCCAGAAGATCTGTCACATTTCTTTTCTTCCCACTTCCACTTCCATCATCAAAAGTTGTTGCGTTTCCAACCATGATAACACCTTTCTTACTATAGATTGCAGGCAAACATCTACGGGCCACTGTTTAAACATCAAAGAGATTTAAACACTTAAACTCAGTTTTTTCCTCTGCCTCGTTAGAGCAACATATTATTCTCATGTTTCACAAATGCTGCAGGGCCTTCATGTTCCCTATTTGAGCCAACTCACTTTAAACTATTGGTTTTTCCCAGTAGCCTCCCAGTATCTCATCTCCTCCCAGTATACAACTGAATGTCCTCTGACAATATTGTTCATATTTTATATTCTCTGGGAAGGGTGCCCTTTCTGTTCCCCATCCAGAATTGTAATCTCTAGGTTCTAAGCTTTCAAGAACTCTAGAATTAGCTTCCTCTTTACCCTTTGGGAAAAGTCTGAAGGTTTTTAAGAGGTATTTAAAATTACTTTTATTAATACACTGTTTTTATTGATTTATTTATTTTTTGCAATTACTCTATTGTTCCCACTTGTTTTCTTTCTTGGAAATACCAACTCCTATTACTCCTATTGCTACCAATGTAGGCTGATTATACCCATCATTCTGACCTATCTGCAACTCCCAATTGTGATTACTAATAGAGGCTGTATTAAAGCATAATCTAAATTCAATGGTGAATTTATTAGAATTACATGTGTTACAAGCATCTGGCTGAAAGATGCTCACCCACTACTAAATGTTCAAAAAGAAATTGGCTCAAAAACCAAAACATAGAGGGAACCCTTGGCACACAGAAAAATATACATTTCAAGTTAGAGGAATCATAGTCATCTATTCAATAGACGGGAATAGCTAAAAGCAACACCCTCGATCTTCCTATTTAATATATTGGTCTTTAAAACAATAAGGGGAAATCTTAAGAATCTGGAAACTATCACAGGTTTTACTTTCTGAAAAAAAAAATCACTGAAGCTACATAGTAAAAGTGTCATAAAGTTTAAGTGAATAAGAATTAGGCACCAAGTCCAAGCAGCTACAGAGTTTAAGAAAACTAGGCTAAGTAAGAGATTTATCCTGTGAGTAACAAGTAAAATCAGCATCAAATCTAGAGTTTGTATATGGAATGACTATGGAAGCTGGCAGTCACAGCCCTTGTTGGCTGTGTTAAGGTGGTTCAACTGCTCTTGAAACCAGAATAAAATCCCCAGAGTTTCTTCTTCCAGCCTTGTTTTCCAGAAGGACTTACAGATCTTGCTTGGCGTAAGCATGGCTGGGCATTCACCATCTTTCAACACTTCAGGTGCACTCTGGAACAGAGATCGAAAGAGACGGGGTGCATCAAAGATTAGCTTCTGTCTAGAAAAGGACATTCTCTACCTGCACTTTCAGAAAGAACACAGCAACAATCCAACAATTCAGCTCAGGTACCTTCTTCAAGTCAGTAAACTCTGGGACACAAAACTGTTGATAATATTTTAGTTCCTGTGTTGCTGTGTGGTCAATACTGGAGGCCTGTAGAAAAGTGATGTATCGATCTGGACACGTTTTCACACAGATCTGAAAAAATCCCAAAGAATTGTTAAATTCAATTATTGATCAAATTTAAGCACTGCAGTGTACCATAAATAAGTACAACTTCTCTGGTTTGCAATCCAAGGTTTATCTGAAGAATCTCTGCCCCCCCCCCCCCCAAAAGCATTCATGGCCGTCAACCTGCTTATGGAAGCCATCCTTGGTGCCTGCAAGATCCCATCATTATTCATTTTAAAATCATTCTAAGTAAAATTTAAAGAATGTCATCCTTAAAATAAATTGCTACCCTGAAAAATGTCCATGAAATCCTTTTCTTGGATTCTACATTCTTAGCACCTCCTGCTTTCTCTGGAATTATGTTAATTTCCCCCCCAAAAGATAAACTGGGAACCGATGATGTTATGAGGGCTGAGTGTTGACAGCAGCAAGACTACTGTAGGCACAAAAATTGAAGGACATTTTGATTTCCACCATGGAAGAATGGTTACAGAAGTTGATGAAGTTGCCAGAGATGGCTAAATTTATTTATTTATTTATTTATTAGACTTCTATACCGCTTAATAGGGCTTTCAACCCTCTCTAAGCGGTTTACAATTTATTTTTTTTAGCAAATTGAGTCAGCAACTTGCCCCCCCCGTCTGGGTCCTCCTCATTTCACCCACCTCGGAAGGATGGAAGGCTGAGTCAACCTTGAGCCGGTGAGATTTGAACCACTGAACTGCAGATCACAGTCAACTGAAGTGGCCTGCAGTACTGCACCCTAACCACTGCGCCACCTCGGCTCTTGGTTGACCATTGACCATTTTGATTAAAGAAAAGAATATAGTATATATATAGTACTTTTGTTTCTATTTGCTTCTGGGCTTTGTGCTTGAGATAGAAAAAAAATAAAACTTTGATTTTGAATTTTAGTGATTAGATTGATTTGGTGTTATACCTTGGGGGCAAGCGATCATGCAAAACTGGAATTCAACATTATGCAAACACAAGTAGTAGAACAAAGTCAAACTAGAGTATTGGACTTTAAGAGAGCTCATTTCAATAAACTTAGAGAGAGCTTGGGAATGAGAATGGATGAGAATCCTCAAGGGGAAAACAAGTCAAGAAGCTTGGGAAATTTTGAAAAACAAGATTATAAAAACCCAGTCTAGCACAATACCAATGAAGGAGAAAAAATAACAGCTCCCAAAAGAAACCAGCATGACTGCACAAAGAACTCTCCGACAAATTGAAAGACAAAAAGGGTAAGTATAAAAAGTGGAAAGAGGGGGACATAACTAAAACAGAATATCAGCAAATAGCCCGAGCCTGTAAAGATGAAGTGAGGAAAGCTAAGTCTCACAATGAAGAAAGGCTTGCCACAAAAGTAAAAAATAACAAAAAAATCTTCTTCCAACATGTTAAAAACAAGAAAAAAGTCAGGGAAACAATTGGTTCATTGCTGGGAGAAAGTGGCAAGAAGGTGACAAGCAACAAGGAGAAAGCAGAATTATTTAATTCATTTTATTTGCATCTGTCTTTTCACAAAGGGAAAAAACGGTCCAACCTAACAAAAACAGCACCACAAAAATCAGATTAGGAACACAAGTTGAAATAGGAAAGAAAATGGTAAGTGAGCACCTGTCTACCCTAGATGAGTTCAAATCACCAGGACGGATTATACCCCAGGGTTCTGAAGGAACTGGCAGACGAGATCTCAGAACCACTGAACTATCTCTTTCAGAGAGGACTGGAAAAGAGCTGATGTGGTTCCCATCTTCAAAAAAGGGAAAATAACAGATCCAGGAAACTAGACCTATCAGCCTGACCTCAATACCAGGGAAGATTCTGGAAAAGATAATCAAGCAACCAATTAGCGAACACCTAGAAGTAAACCAAGAGGCCTGCCTGAGACTTTTTCCTAAGTCTTCCTCTTGGAATGGGTTCAAGCTGCATTTGTCTGATCATTGTCTTAGTAATGGATCTTCCTACTGTCTTTCAAGGCCATTCCTTCTGCCGTCCACACTCTCTCCCACTCCCTCAGATTAAGCTATCTTGCAAAGTTGTTCCTATGGAGTACAATTGAGGAAAAGAATACTTTTGTTCTCGGAGGAAATCCAACAAATCAATGAACAAAAGTTTAATAAACTGAAAGTCTAATAAGCTACTGGTGAAGAAGCTCTGTGACCTCAAATCCCAGCTTCTGAATTCTTAGGAAATTAGTTGAAGCAAACATCTTTTACCACCAATAAGCATCAATTATTCCTACAGGCTGGAGGATATTGCAGCTACATTTCCTCCCATCAGAATGGCCTACAACTCTGATATTCTCTGGTGATCTTCCATCTAAGTATTAACCAGGCCCAATTCAGCTTAGTTTCTCAGCCCACGCAAAACTGATGCTGCGCCCCTGAGATATATTCCAAAAATCAGAGAGCAATATCAAATTCTATGTATTTACCAGTCCATGAATCCAACTCAAATAAAGTGGCACAACAATCTTCTAGTTTGACACCCTTGGAGAAAACATTAAGGATGAAATCCAGAGAAAACCTCACCTGTGTAGTAGGACACTGAAATTGCAGCAACACCAAAGGGCTCGCACATTTCATGATGTTGAAGTAAAACAAGTAAGGCTTCTGCCTGGAAACAGAAAAAAACATTAGAAACCGTTCTTCTATTTGTTCCTATCAATAAGTGATACCATATGATACATAAAGATTCAAAGAAATGGAAGGTGTTCCCTCTAATCCTTCAGAAAAGGCTGGATATCACTTCTAAATGAATTACAGTCAAGTCGATATCAAGCATTTTTCTTGCTTTTACCAGGGCTAATCCTGCTAATGCAGTGGTTCTCAACCTGTGGGTCGGAACCCCTTTAGGAGGTCGATCGACCCTTTCACAGGGGTCGCCTAAGACCATCGGAAAACACATATTTTCGATGGTCTTAGGAACCGAGACACCAATTTTATGGTTGGGGGTCACCACAACATGAGGAACTATATGAAAGGGTCGCGGCATTGGGAAGGTTGAGAACCACTGTGCTAATGGATTTGAACAATAGTATATTTCTTTTAATTGTATGATTATTACTAATTGGTAGTTTACGTTATTGTCATAAACCTCATCTGCTTGCATGAATGAAAAAGCAAGCTATAAATGAAGCATATCTTCAGCATACAATTCTGTATGAACTTTGATGTAGAAGATTAATGCAATTATCCCACAAAATGAGCAAAGCCCAAAACCCAGCTATTTTAAGAAACTGCCTTGACATTTAGGCAGCATCCCGCGGCAGTCTCTTCACTGATCTCCATCTCTTTCAGTAGCAAGGGTGGTGGTGGGGGGAGGGGTGGAATGATAAGTCACAGTAGAGGAAGAACAGAATACAAGATGCAAACTTAATTCCTTTCTTAGGCAATTGGGTCAGTGGCTTGGCTTTATGAGCAAAACCTGTTATAAATTTCCTGTAGACGTTAACAAAGCCTAGGAAGTATTGGGTGTCTTGCCAGTCTAGGACAGCCTGAACCTTCTGGGTGTCCGTCTGGATGCCTTTTGCAGAAATATGGTAACCCAAGAAGAAGTCTAGTTGTTGCAAATCAAAGGCACATTTTTCTGGCTTGGCAAAGAGGTTGTTAGATTGTTAAGACAGTTATCTCTTAGTCTATGTTGGTCTGTGCGCAATTTGGCAAACTGTTTTATAATATGCTATCATGAAATCTTCATAAAACATTCACCTCCCCCCCCCAAGTTGTCTAATGCAAAGTTACAATGGAAATGCTGAAATATAATTACCATTAAGTGGGGGCTTCAAATATATTCTAGCCCTTGTTTGGTTGGATATGTTTAGTGCCGTATTCGTTCAAATTCAGAGAATCATCCTATTCCAACTCACCTGGGACCTGGCAACCCAGTCACATATCAGAAAGGGATAATGTCAACCCTCAATTATTTTACTGTTTTAGAATAATAAGAGCTTCAACAGATGAGATCTTCAAAATTTACCGGAAGATTCACCAATCTCTTGGCGCAGATTTCATGCAGGAAACTAGATAATTTCTCCTTGATACTTACTCATTGGGTGTGCCCTTTTGCCCACAGAACTGTCCACGACTATCTGTTGGATAAATGACCTTGCGAGGGTCTCCTTGTGTCCATGCTGAAAAGAACATTTAATTAATTCAATTCGATGAATTTAATTTAAATCACTTATTTTTGGCATTGCCCAATTCCAGAATATAGGTAGTCCTCGAGTTTCAAATGTAATGGAGCCTGCCCATTCCATTCGTAACCCAAGGATTCATGGGAGTGAATCTCGTACCTTTCACCCATGCATTCTCTAATCAAATGTGGGGCTCGTTAAGTGCACCCGAGGTATTTCATGGTGGAGGCAGCCATTGGGGGGGGGGCTAGTGATGGAACAGGCCATCTGCCTAAGGCTACCCAAGGCCTCCCCGACCCACTGAAATACATCATGCCCCTCACAATTGCTTTCCCCCACCCAACCTACAATGCTGGGTCACTTGTGAAGATCTAGCAAGCTGTCTCCTCCCTCTCAGCCTCGTGTGCCCCTCCAACACTCCATTCGGGCCTCTGCAGGCCTCCCCAGGCAATAGCAATAGCAGTAGACTTATATACCGCTTCATAGGGCTTTCAGCCCTCTCTAAGCGGTTTACAGAGAGTCAGCATATTGCCCCCAACAATCTGGGTCCTCATTTTACCCACCTCGGAAGGATGGAAGGCTGAGTCAACCCTGAGCCGGTGAGATTTGAACTGCTGACCTGCTGATCTAGCAGTAGCCTGCAGTGCTGCATTTAACCACTGCGCCACCTCGGCTCTGTGCAGGCTGAAACGGAACTTCTGAAGGCCGGATCCATTTCGGCCTGCAATATTCCAGGGGAGGCCTGCAGAAGCCCAGAGCACTGGAGGGGGGATCTGCCCTTCGGAACCCCAATTTCGACCAGCAACATGCAGGACGAGTGTTGCAGAGCCTCTGCGGTTCTTCGTAAGGGTGAATCTTGCCCTGGTGCTGCAAGATTCCTAGCTTTGGGACTTGTTCGTAAAGATTAGGGGGTGCTTATCGTGTAACTTCAAATGTTTGCTAAGGGAATGCTCGTAACCTGGGGATTACCTGTAACTTTTCTCCAGATTTTGAAGCACCACAGAGCTTCTAAGCATGACTGTAGGTTTTTAACATAACCTTTTATTCATGTCTATATTTAAGTTTGCCACCATGAACCCCTTTCCTGGAAGACAATTTTCCCATGTATATTTGGGGGGGGGAGAGGGAGGAAGAGCATGCAACTTAGCTCCCTCGCATGCACAGTTTAGGGTATGGTTGACATCCTATGAGAATCTAATCCCTGATGATCTGAGGTGAAGCTGAGTTGGTGATACTAGCACTGAGGAAGCTTTGCTCGCTCACCTATTTCTAACTACGTGGTCTGGTTGTGGACTCTCTGTCTTAATTCATTTAAATATTGTTGAAATGAAGTCAAATGTGTCTGTGTTCCAACACTAGCCAATACAGTTTAGAATGTGGCCCCCAACATTCCTCTCAAAGACCAAGTATTATTTTTTTACAAAAGGGTCAGACCCTTGGTACAGTAGACATTAGCAACATGATAAAAAAGCAAACCATTATTTAAGATTTGATACCATTAATTGAATCCTATTTATTTACTTCTATGATGATATACAGTACTTTCTTGGCTGTCATAATTCTCCTTCTCCATCTAACTTGGATAACTTTGATATCCAACTTCCAGCAACAAAAAAAATAACATTCCAAGGAAGAGAAAAAAATAATAAACAGTAGAATACCTACCCACAATCCCCACTGCCACATAGCCCCCAATTGCAACCAGCAGCAAGATACAGCAGATGATATCTGTGCAGCCCCTGGAAGAGAAAATAAGCTAAGTAAGAATAAGTAACAACGTATTTGTCTCTGGCACACAGTAGTGATTAGTTGATTGTTTGAATAATTGTCGTCATTCAAATTCAGACTTACAATAAAAAGAAAAGCTTGAAAACTCTCTAATCAAATGGCAAATAAACTATAGTCCGTCTCAAGAATAAGGGACAGGCAAATATAGCCAAGACATTCCTCCTTCATCCTGTAGTGAAGCTGGGGAGTGGGCATTAACTCCTCAGAAGTAGTAAACCACCATCTCTAGTTTTTAGAGAGCTACACAGGCATACAAGGATGCTGATTACTAGTACAGATGATTCAGAGAAGATGATACGTTAAACCCAAGTCTGCTAATCCTACACACCGAGAAGTTAATAGAAACAAAGTAATCCAGATCTAAGATCAAATAACCTCATTGGTTTTACAGTATAAAAGAACAGAAGAACAGAATGGGAGGAGACCTTGGAGGTCTTCTAGTCCAATCCCCTACTCAAGCTACACCATTCTGGACCCTATACCCAGGATGGCGAACCTATGGCACGCGTCCCACAGGTGGCACGTGCAGCCATTTGTCAGGGCAGGTGAGGCGTTGCGCTGGCCAACTGAGTCCAGCCTTTTGTAAAGCCATTTTTCGTGTCCCACCCAGGCTCTACAGGCTTTACAGGAGCCTGGGGAGGGCGAAAAGAGCCCCCCCCCGGAGCTTCCCTGAAGCCTCCGCAGCACAAAAAACCGGCCCTATGGGCAAATCGGAAGTTTGGGAAGTGACTTCCGGTTTGCTGGTAGGATCGGTTTAAGCCCTCCGGAGGCTTCAGGGACCTTCAGGAGGCTTCCCTGAAGCCTCCGGAGGGCAAAAAATGACCCTACGAGCAAACCGGAAGGCTTGTAGGGTCCTTTTTTTTGCCCTCTGGATGCTTCAGCGAAGCCTCCTGAAGGTCCCTGAAGCCTCCGGAGGGCCTCCAGGGGGGGAGGCCGTTTTCGCCCTCCCCAGGCTCCTATAAAGCCTCTGGAGCAAAAAAAGCATGCAAAAATGGGGGGGGGGAGAATGCCTCTCCTGCGCGCATGCACACTGGGGTGGTGGTGTCGCACATTGCATTATGGGTACGGCACACCTACGCATGACCCCCCCCCATGTGCTCCCCCCACTTATGGCACGCAAGCCAAAAAATGTTTGCCATCGCTGCCCTATACCCTTCTAGACAAATGGATGTCCAATCTCTTCCTAAAAACCTCCCGTAGATGGAGTACTCCCAATTTCTGGAGGCAAAAGCCATTCTACTCTTCTCATTGTCAGGATATTTTTTTTAATAGTCTTCCATCTGTTTCTTCTTATCCTGCCTTCAGATGCTTTGAAAAATTGGCTGACTGCCCCACCCTCCTTATTGTGAAAGCCCCTCATATGTTGCTATCATGATACATAACGTTATGGCTGATATCATGAGATATATCTTTATGAAAACTATCTTGTGATTCCCTTATTTAAAAAGAACCATTTCAGTATGAAATATAAAGGATTCATCCACCTTCTCTGCTTACCCAGACACACAACTTACCATTTAGTGAGATACCTTTAAAACAAAGCTCCCATCCTACAGGCCTCCCACAGCTGGGGCAGGCTAAAGAAAAGCTAATCAGAGGGATTTTAGTATTAAAACAATGTTTTCCCTGCACAGTAATTGCTGAAGCCTTTTCCTGAAGTTAGTAACATTAGAATTTCAGTCAGAAAAAAACAACAATCACTCAGAGTGGTATTGGATGGTTATTTTAATTTTTGTTTATAAGCTACCCTAAATCTGAATTATCCTTGCAATATTTAACATTTAAACTAACAGAAACACACATATTATCAGAGAATAAGAACAATCTCCGTTCAATAGCTATTCATGAGTTAGCATGATAATAATTGGTTAAGAACCTACAAAACAAATATTTGTCTGATCATCAGAATAAGGCAACTAATGTGACCCCCATAAAAATAAAATGCTGGCTGATGAAATTATTTATGGATTTTGTAATATAAGATACAAATTGAAATGTTGATCTGATCATATGCCAGTAATGTCAGTAAAATTATATTATCATCTTTGTATTATAATTAAATAGTACTATAGCTGGAAAACAAATTATGTCCATGCACAAAGCAAGAAGAGTTTCGGGTCTAAACCCACCCTAAGCGTTCCAAAGAAATAATCAAGACCCCCTCCAGGACTTTCAATAGTTATCTTTTCATTATTTCCCAAAGGGAATCAGCAGATGGCAATAAACGGTCACTCTGGACATACCGTAATGCACTGAAAAATAATAGCAAAAATCTCAAAACTTTTACCAACAGGGTAGTCTTACCTGTCATAAATGGGGCCTTTGAAAGTTGGGTCATATTTATGTGGTGTCCCTAAAAATGAGATTGTTAAGTTAGACAACTTACATATATAACTCAAGAATATGTAAACTGGGTATTTTATTTCCACTAGTCCAATAAGATAAATATCACTGTGCAAATTCTTTGTCAGTGTTCCATAATGGCATGACAATTCTCAGCTTAATTTGTAGAAACGGTCTACACAGAAGCACAGGAACGCAGAAAATATAAACATGCAGTTGGGATAAGAGGGTATGAAAAAAGGATGGGGGGTTTCTGTAATAGAAAATCAGGATTCGAAGTATCACTGTACATAAGTTTGTACCATTTTTCTGTTTGCTTATAGGATGTGATCTGTTTGTTATGACTGACCTTGATTCCAATATAACAAAAGGTTCCAATTCCTAACATGTTTATTCAAATCTCTGGAAAATATTTACTAATTTTGTGCTGCATGTCTTCTGCATGGATATTTATCTGCCTGAGAAGAGCGATCTTACAGTTGGACCAGAACAAAAACCACTAGGTTCTTTTAATTGACAAGAGGTTTGCTTATAACAAAATTAACCTTCATAATTTATAATTATCCTCATCAAAGAAAATCTACTGCGAAGGATCTAACTGTAAAGAGGTTCTACTGCCTTCTCTCCATCCCAGATATCCAAGCTACAGTAAAAACAACAATCCAGAGACTACAGTAGTTGTACAGTACAATAGTTGTAGCTATTGGGATGCTGCCGTTCTGTTGGGAGCGGGGAGTCTTGAGGGGGATTTTTCTGCAGGCTTCCACTTGTTTTGTTGTACGGGACCTTGAGGAAATAAGGAGGGGGAAGGAATGTGCCTCGGGTCATCGTAGGAAGGAGGAACGGAATGCGGCTGAAACCATCTGCGCTATCTCAGCGATGGAGAAAGCAAATCTGAAGCTGCTGAATGACAGATATCATCTTCTGTGCCGAAGGCTCTCAAAACATCTTTGCCAACTGCGATTGACTCGATGACGGACTGGACATTGGGAGGGGCTTTGCTTGCAATAGTTTAATTTAGCACTTTGAGCAGGAAACCTCAGATCCTGCCTAGATCTCCTTGCTATCACTGTCTTTCAATAAAAGTTCCTTTTAAAATGCTTCAAGAGTTTCAAGAGTTTTGTTTTTGTTTGAGAAGATTGGCAAGACGGGACAGTAGGACAA
This sequence comes from Thamnophis sirtalis, assembly GCF_051295495.1. Lineage (NCBI taxonomy): Eukaryota > Metazoa > Chordata > Lepidosauria > Squamata > Natricidae > Thamnophis > Thamnophis sirtalis. The sequence continues at coordinate 177,250,132 of NW_028261383.1, forward strand.
GTTTCCGCAAGATTCCTGGTCATTAATGGAAACTTTGGGAAGACAATCATGCATACCAAGAGATCCCCAGACAAGGGTGGTTTCAAAAATTTTACTACCTATTCTGTGGGTGTGGTCTATTTTGTGGGCGTGGTGATCATGTGACTGGGTGGGCATGGCCAACTTGATGTCATTCACCAGATGTCATGGATTGGGTAAAATGTATCGTCCCACCTGTTCGTGCTGTGTGGGCGTTTTTCTATCTCTACATCGAGATAGAAAAACGCCCACACAACATGAACAGGTGGGACGATACCTCCCGCCTGCCAGCCATTTGGAAACCTGCCCTTATTGATAAACGAGTCCCAAACATGATGAATGACACCAGGCCCACACTCACAAGAGCCACACAGGATATCACCACCAAACATCCACAAAGAAAGCAGACAAAAACCCACACTGATGAGGAGGCACGACCGAGGACCAGAAGCCAGACTGCAACTGCACCATTAGCCACTTTAAACCCCTCCTATCCTTACATGAAACACAAACCCCCAACCAATCAGAACACAGCCAAGCTCCCACCCAATCAGCTCAAACCCCCACTGGCAGTTAAAAGGAAGAAACAGCCGAGATCTCACATTGCTCCTGGAAGCACGAAGCCTGAAGATGAAGATGACGAATGAGACTTCGTCGAAACGTCGCCAAGACACCTTGGCAGGAGAAAACCCGAATATCTAAAGACCTACATACTAACACCTGCGAAAACCTCAGAAAACATATATATATACAATATTATGATGAGAATAGCTGGGAATTGTAACCAAGTCCACGTTCCGGCCAAAAATAAGTTGGGTGTGTGTGTTTAAAATATGATTGCTATATATGTATACTTTTTTTCTTCTTCATTTCTTCAAAAAATGTTAAAATTAAAGATGTTTATTGATATGAAATTATAAATACAATCAACATAAAATGGAGCTTGATCAGAGGCTGAAATACACCAAGTAAATGAGATGAAGAGTGTGGAAGAGAGGAGAGAGGTAAGGGAAGAAGAGAGGGATAGGAGAGAGGATAGTGGGGGGAGAGGAGGAAAGAAAGAAGGGGTGGAAAGGGGAGAGAGGAGAAGAAGGGGAAGTAGAGAAGAGAAAGATGACAGAGGGAAGAAAAGAGGTAGGGAGGAGGAGGAGAGAGGGAGAAGAACATGATGGACAGGGTACAAATATGGTGTATAGAGAGCAGAGGAGCCAATAATCATTTTGGGGGGTTGATGGTAAGCTGAATTTATGTTAATATTTAATAATACAGAATAATGGTGGGGAAGTAACAGTATACATATGGTTATTTGTTATGAAAATGAATAGATAGATAGTTATAGATATAGATACCCAATACTGTTAGTGAAGATACTGAAACACAACTTGTTGAAACAGTATAAATGAATGAATCAATTCTGAGAGACAATGAGGCCCTATTGCTAACCTATGCAAGATATATTGATAAAAGTGAATTTGCTGAAGAAATGTTATTCTGCAAATCCTTAGAGACCACCACAACCACTACATACATACATCTAAAAAATTACTTATGTATCAATGGAAAACATAACATCTTGTCCTGCAGACGGTGCTCCTGTTGATGGGCAAGAAAAATGGCTGCTTGAAATTGATGAAAGATGAGAATCCAGAAATGCTTCTTGTGCACTGTGTTATTCATAGAGAGAACTTAGTGTCCAAAAATATTTTTCCTATTCTCAATGAGGTACTAAAATCAGTTATAAAATGTATCAATACTATCAAAGCTAATGCCAAGTGTGAGTGTCTCTTTAAGCAATTTTGTGAAGATAAAAACGCAGAGCGTGTGAGACTTGTACTTCACACTGAGGTAAGGTGGCTTTCAAAGAGAAATTGTTTGAAAAGATTCATGGAAATATATTATGTTCTTAGTGATTTTTTAAGTGACAAGCCTGAAATGAAGAAGCTGCTAACCATTGATGGTAAAGCATTTGGACGTTATTTAGCAGATATCTTTGAAAAACTGAATACGTTGAATAAACAAGGAACAAATAAAACTCTTACTGATGCAAAAGCAAAGATATTTGGCTTCATTACAATTATAGAGTTATGTCAAAAACATATTTCTGACAAAAAAAATTGTACATTTCGTTGGCTAAAAAAATGTGAGGTGACTGATGCTGCTATACTTGTCATTGTGAATCATCTGAAAATATTGGCCTCGGATTTGAAAGAAAGATTTTCTGATTTAAAACAAATTGATTTTCCAACATGGGTAGGGCAGCCAGTGCTGGTGGATCTATCTGATGCTTCAATACAGTGCCAAGAAGAACTCTTGGAAATGCACATGATGAGTCACTTAAAACTTGAAAATATAAAAGGAGTGATGGCTTTGTGATGAGGCAGAAACTAAATACCCAAATTCAACCGACTTTACAAGAAAACTGAGGTTACCATTCCCATCTTCATATTTAGCTGAACGTGGTTTTAGTGCTGTCAATGATTTGCTACTGAAGAAAAGAAATCAACTGGATATCACTGAGACTTGAGAATGAAGTCGACTAAATTGGAGGCTAATATAAAATCTCTCTGCAACAGGCATCAATCACAAGGATCTTACGGTACTTAAGTAGACTAATGCTGCAATCCTACAACATTTCCCCAGGAGTAAGCACCATTGAAGACAACGGTCCTTACTTCTGAGTAGACATGCATAGGGTTGCATTGTAAACATGATCTTGAGGTGAGCTCAAATTGTACTTTGAATTTATTTATTTTAATATGTATACTAATTAATATGATTAAAGTATTACAGAAAAAGCTTTCATTAAAATTATTTTATATTTATGCATTTCAGTTTCTATTATATGTTTTGAAACTTTATTTGCTGTTTTTTCATATCCCTTCATACTATTATTTTTAAGTTCCTCAGTACTTCTACCGTCTTTCATTCTTTTATTTTTCTCTTTCATGGATGTTGTGTTCCTTGGAACCTTGTTTAAACCAAGTTAATGGCCTTTTAGGCTTCCTCCGTGTGCATAGGAGTTAACTTTTTGAATAGTAAGAATTATATGTCATGGAGGGGGGGATCAGTATTTTAGAGATGCTTAGGTGGGGCATGGCCAAAAAAAGGTTGGAAACCGCTGGTCTAAAGATTGGTCATCCCACCCCCACAATTTAGTTGAAAGCCCTTTGGATAAGCTGGGCCAGACTTTTCCTGAATACATTCTTCCTGGTTCTGATGAAGCGCCTCCCATTCCTTGCCAGAAGCCCTTGGTGTAGGTAATGCAGACAGTGGTCTAAGATATATAGTCTATTATATTTAAGCCTTAAATGTTTGTTTACAACGTATTTCAAATCCCTGCCCTAGATTTGTTTTCTTGTCTTTCAGTCCTATTTAAGATCCCACAAGTATACAAATCAAGAGGGATAACCACATAATCCAGATTTGAGTCCTTTTTTCCCTACCACTTCGGAGGCAGGCTTGATTATCACAACACTCAGGGGAAAAACTCCCAGTTAAAATCTAACAGCTCTATTCCCACAGCTTCCCTGTGGGGTTTTTTCTCAAGGGAGCCCCAGCATTCATGGGACAGAAGGCCACATCCTGTTCCAGGGGACACTTGGGGGGGGGTGAGCCATTTTGCTGGGCCATTTTGCAAAAGTTGCTTTTATTAAATCAGGAATTTGAGTATTAAGACTAGGGGACTGTGGCATTCGTTATATGTTGATGTATCAGGATTGTTACAAATCACCCAGAGCCTTTGAAGAAGGCAGAACACAAAATGTTGAATATGCCCAAATAAGAAAACTACGGTACTTTAGCTTGAATAATAATTAATAACTTAAATTTATACGATCCAAACTCCCAGTGACTCTGGGCAGTTATTGTCAGTCTGTTTCTGTGCCATGCCAAGAGGTCGCTTTACAACGTGCTGAACCACAAACGATCCACTCCAATTTTAGCAGAGTTTCAGGCACCTGTGAACTCAGACATTAAACCGGGAATTGCGGAAACGGGAGCGGTAGAAGGCGAAGTGGCCGGAGCAAAAGGCCTTTGCGCTGATCGGAACCCTCTTTGGTTTGCTCCATTATTTGACTCTCCTCCTCCTCCTCCTCCTCCTTTCCTAGTGGTTTTCCACAGTATTCTCCGCAATATCTTCCGAACCCGCCTTGGGAGCCAAGGCAGATCCGAGGAAATCTGCTACACGGCTGCGAAGCAAACCCAGTCACCCAGCACAAGGGATCGCCCAGACTCTTTCCTTGGTCCGGAGGCGGCCGAAGCCTAAGGCTAAGCCGGGAACGTGGCCCACCGCGGAAGCCGCTTCCCAGATCTGCCCCCGGCCAAGACCACCTGCTGCTGCCCCTCGCCAAGAGCGGAAGAGGCCGGGCAACCCATGCGCTCAATCGGGGCTTACCGTGCTTGCCATAGTAAGTCTCCTCTTCCCTCGCCATCCCCTCCGCCGCCTGCGCTGCCCTGCTCGCCTTGGCTCCTTCTCTCCCCACCTCCGTCCGAGTCAGCTGCTCAACAGCCGCCCAATGAGGCGCCTTGGACCGGCTCTCCCTCGGGGGGGGGGGGGCGAACTAACCAAATCAGCAGAAAGTGGGGGGGGGGAGAAGAGCCGCCCAATCCTCCTTGACAGGCGCCTCTCTGCGCTCCAAAAGCCCCCGACAGAAACCGCCTCAGGGCGTCGCGAGAGTCCGGGTTTAGTCTTCCCCACGCCGGTCTTTTTCCAAACGGAGCCTCCTGGGACGCCGCATTTTCTCAACCAAACGCAACACCGAAAATCTCGAAACTACCCCGCCTCTCTCCCCCCCCCCCATGGGATGTAGCTTTCCAAAGAAGGGAGCAGCGACGGGGGGGAGGGACGTGAACTTGGGTTTCCATCTCTATTTCTGGCCTCCTCCGTTCGTTGGAACTTGGAGTTTGCAAGGCAGCCTAAAAATGCTCAGCTGCATTTCAGTTTGATGTGTTGGGAGTTAAGCAGAATTAATTCAATGATTTGGTTATCCTTGAGCTGGCTGCTAGTGTCAACAGAGGAGCCCCCATCCGCTCTCTTCTTTTTCCACCCAGTTACACCGAGCCTTGCTCAAGCTGATACTTTCCAGCATTCCAGGGCTGCAATGTTCAGGATTCCCAAGAACCACGGAAGTTTAAGGGATCGCATCTCATCTGGAAAGGTGCCAAGTGGCTCCATCTGACCGCCTCCCTCCCTTTGTAACTTTTTTTTAAAGACATTTTATTTGATCCTGTTTCTATTAGGAACTTGCTTCTGGTTTTTATGCTTGGGAAAAAAAGAAACTTGGATTTTAATTCAAAGATTGAATCATTGTGTGCCTGGCTTGTAATAACTAAATGGAACATAAACATTTAAAGCTCTAAATATCCTTAGCATAGCATTGCCTTGGATAGAGTTGAAAATCAACACCTTTTTTCTTTTCCCCCCCTGCACTTCCCCTCCCTCTTTTTAAAATTTTTGTTTTTATTATATTTTATGTTATAATAAACCTCAATAAAAGTGAATTCTTTAAAAAAGGAAAAAAATAAATAGGAATTGATAAATCTGCTACTAGGGCAATTTACAGGTGATGAAGAAAAGTTTTTCAATTTCTCCTTTGCTTCTCCCCAAGCAAAAGCTTGTTTAAACTAAGCCAAGCAATTAACAAACACATTGAATCTGCTAATAACACTTTCTAATGCCTTGGTAAGACCCACACTTGGAACATTGCGTCCAGTTTTGATTACCATGATACAAAAAATATGTCCACACTCTAGAAAGAGTGCAGAGAAGAGCAATAAAAATGATTAGAAGACTGAAGGCTAATGCATATCAAGAATGATTGCAGGAATTAGATATAGCTAGTCTAATGAAAAGGAAGACTAGGGGGGACGTAACAGTCTTCCAAGATTTAAGGGGCTGCCAAAAAGAAGAGGGGATCAACCTATTCTCCAAAGTACCCGAAGGCAGAAGTAACGGATGGAAACTAATCAAGGAGAGATTCAACTTAAAAACAAGGAGAAATTTCCTGACAGTGAGAACAATTAATCAATGGAACGGCTTGCCTTCACAAGTTGTGCTCTTATCACGAGAGGTTTTTAAGAAGAGATTGGACGGCCATTTGTCCAGAATGGTGTAAGGCCTCCTGCTTAAGCAGGGGATTGGACTGGGAGAACTCCAAGGTCCCTTCCAGCTCTGTTATTCTTTTAAACTCATGCAAACTGGGATACCAGAAGTAAAAGTTGTGCATTGATATTTTTCATCAAAACAATTAGCTGTGGATCCTTTGGACAGAAAGAGGGAATGAAAATCCAAGGAAGAAAAAGACAAAGATTTAATTGAGATGGGAAAAGATATCTACCAAGAGGTTATCAGCTACTCCAGATATTCTTTGCTTACGGCAGGGAAGGCTCAGGGTGAGCTCTGCAATATCACTGTAGATGAAGGAGAAGGAACCAAAAGGACAAGAATTCTGCAGGTTGAATAGCCGAAGCATTTCACAATTTTCAAGCAGAAATAATAGTGAAGTGTGTAACGGTGTGTAAATAAATTAAATATCTTCCCTGAAAGCTCTTATTAGTATATCATGACAGGTATGTTCTCTGTTATACCCAAGGATGAATCCCATTTGATTTTACAGACTGTACAGACGGAAGATTCTTATAAAACAGAGCCTTATTATAGACTCAAGTCTCTTGTAAAAAGAGGAAAGACTTGAAGGCGGACAGAATTCCAGTGATCCTGCTATTCTCTCAAATTATTGGAACAAGTAAAATCCCTTTCAAAAGAAGAGCATAGGTAGGTGCACCACAGCTCAGCAACAAAAAATGTTAGCCTTTTCAAATACTCTTATATGGTTGAAATTCCTGGATGCACAGCCTGGCACAGCCATCTTGTCTGTTTGACCTGAGCTCAGCTAAAGGCCCTCACACCTGGCATGGCTAGATATGAGGAATTTTGCTGTCTATTAGGACGAAGCCATAGAAAAACTATGAAATGCCCTCTATGCAAATTCTCTGCTCTCCCAGAGCAGTTCTTGCTTTTTCTTTCTAGTAGTTTCAGACCGAGCGGTGGTTCATTACATAACCACTATCTCTATCTTAGGCTGCCACAATCATCTTGCTACAAACTTTTACTTCCTGATTCTACTCTTCTCCATCCTGCCTGAATTCTCTTGCAAAACCTGAAAACAAAATGAAAGGAAGGAAGTGAGACAGAGTGGGATAATCAGAGTGAAATAGACTCTCATTACAAAGGCTGGAGTTGGTCATCCTGGAGTTTCAACTAGATTAATACAAGGGTACCTTGGTATTCACCCTCAATTGATTTGGGGGGACATGATGTATTATTAAAAGGGATGAGTACCAAACAAACCATGTTACTTACCACATGAACCTTTGTTTCAACTGGGAAGGATTTCCTATCTATCCCTTTTCTTACCTGAGCAACCTTCCAAGCCAAATTCCTATCCACTCTCTGCAGCTGTCCCCCATTTTCTTTTGCAGAAATTCTCATTGTTTGTTGAGTCCCAAACAAACGATGAGTACTGGGACAATATCTTCACATCAAAATGTTTCGAGGACCAAACTTGATAAGTTGTGAAGCAAATCACACTTAAATGATAAAGATGCCACTATTGGCTGGATCCACACAATTCTTAACACGGAGAGCTCTCTGTTTCCACCTAGCGGCCAGGCGCACTTTTGGAGCCCAGATCTGGCACCCTTAGCAATCTTTCTCCATTGCATTTCCTTCTGATTCCATTCTTTATTTCGGCTCCAGTAGTATGGCTGCCTTTGTGATGCACCCACAAAACCTTTCATCGGATAGGAGATCACACAAAATGTTTTGGGCCACAGCTTTATTGCTTTGCTGCAACAAATTAACTGAGCTCTCCAATGGTGGGGTTCCAAAATTTTAGCTACTAGTTCCATGTTCCATGGGCATGGCTGGGTTAGAGGGGCATGTGACTGAGTGGGCATGGCCAATGTGACAACACTCACGCCCATGCCCACTCGATCACATACCCCCCCCACACCCAGCCATGGCCACAGGAAAAGGTAGATTTTTTTTAGGATTTCCCCCTATCTATCCCCGCCCCCCACTTTGCTAGTTGCCCCTCTTTCCCCACTTCCTCCCCCCCACCTCTGAAGTGGCTGGCCACAAGCCACTGAAAAGTCCTCTCCTTGGTGAAAAAGCGGCTACCCTCGCCGCCATCTTCTTCACGCCTGCACATCCCTTTGCCTGGCAAGTTCAAGCGACTTACAAGGCAATAGGGTGGGCGAGGGAGAAGGGAGAGGAGAGGGGAAGAGAAGAGAGAAAAGGCGAGGGAAAGAAGAACGAGGAAAGGAGAGGGAGCTTGGGAGGGATAGGAAGAGAAGGAGAGAGGGCAGGAAGAGAAAGAGAGGAGCAGGGGAGAGGAAGCGGAAGAAGGAAAGGGAAAGGAAAGGAGGAAGGAAGGAAGTAGAGAAGGGAGGGAGGGAGAAAAGGAAGGAAAAGTAGGGTAGGGACAAGATAAAATAGGCGTATGGGATGGTAAGCAAAGCAATCTCGAATGCACATATTTCTATGGAGAAATAAACGTGTAAAAATGATAAATATAATAATAATAATAATAACTGTGAATTTATACCTGTATATGTAAGGAAATAAAAAACCTTTTACAAAAAAAAAAAACCTAGAAGTCATGCAACTTCATGGTTGTGACAGAGGTGAAATTTGTTGCAAAAGGTCCGTATCAGAGCATTGCTTTGGCTGTAGAGATGAGGGGACACATTGTACTCTCTCCTTGGAGATGGGATAGTGTAAACAGTAGGGAGTAAGGAGGAAGAAGAGATAAACTGTTACTGCAGGCAAAAAGAGAGAGGGGGGAAAAAGGTTAAATTAGAATTCAGGGCAGGAGCATTTGTCTCAAGAAGTAAACATGCAGAAATGAGGTAACTTTAAACAGAAAACCGAAACCAGGAGAATACAGACAGCATGAGGGAGGGGGGCATGTTTGTTGGCCAAGAAGACAACACACTCTTGGAGTGTGAGTGTATAGAATCAGAACCTGCCAGGGAAAGATATTATGCCAAGGAGCAAGAAAGGGCATTCTAAGAAAAAAGGATGAAGATGTGAAGCACTGGCATCGTTTTCAACTCCAGCCAGTGGTTTTGAAATCCTTACACTATATCTTCAATTGCCAGTGTTAAACGTATGCTTTCCTTAAATAGCCATCAAACCTCACTTCCCTATTTCAGAGTATATTATCTGATAATGAAATATCAGCAAATAAAACCTCCAGGTTCAGAAAGTATCAAGAACCTGAAAATTGAACCACGTGTTACTTAATATTGCAAAAGGTATTCTCACTGAACAATCAGAAGAAAGAGCTGCTTCTTGGGGCTCCACAGAAGCCCTCCTTCAAAGGGTCCTCATTGTAGCTGGTGAGGCCAGTCCCAACTGCTCCAAAGCCATTTTGTGTTTTGAGAAAAAGCAAGAGGAATGGAGGCAGCTTCTCTTAGAGCAGTCTTTCTCAACCTTGGCAACTTGAAGATGTCCGGACTTCAACTCCCAGAATTCCCCAGCCAGCGAATGCTGGCTGGGGAATTCTGGGAGTTGAAGTCCGGACATCTTCAAGTGGCCAAGGTTGAGAAAGACTGTCTTAGAGCCATCGTGGGTCACGGGGGTGGGGGTGGGGGGGAAAGGCAGCACATCCTGTGAAAGAAAGGAGGGAGGTGGCACAAGGGGTGGAGAGAACTCAGTGAAACAAAGAAAGAGGCAGATCTGAAACCTTAGTTCACTTTTTAAATACAGGTAGACCTCAACTTATGACCACAATTGAGCCCAAAATTTCTGGTTTTTTAAGTGAGGCATGTATTGAATTTTGCCCCATTTTTGACCTTTCTTACCACAGTCGGTAAGTGAATCACTGCAGTTGCTAAGTTAGCACGTGACATGGTTGTTAAGCGAGCCTGGCTTCCCCATTGACTTCGCTTGTCAGAAGGTCACAAAAAGTGACACAGCAACGGTCATAAGTATGAACCAATTGCCAAGCATCTGAACTTTGATCATAAGATCATAGGAATCCTTCACTAAATGAACCGTTCTAAGTTGAGGGTTAACTGTGCCTCTTTGCAATTTAGTAGGCTTAGCTCTTATTTTACTTCTTGGTTGATTTCTATTCATTTTAAAATCCTAGTTTATTGTATAATTTTCATCAAGCAGCCTTTTGTATCTGCCTCTGTATTTTTATCATGTTGGCTCCTAAAGGTTAGCAGGTTACGGCCTGCTAACCTTGTTCTGGTTTTAGTTTTTTATGCTTTATTTTTTATCATTATTGTATTAAATAGTTGTACTTAAAATGCAGTAATTATAAAATAAAAGTTTTATTTTAGATCCCTTATGAATTTGAACTATAATTATGCATAAAAACATATGGCCTAACTACCAAAGACAGGTATGTTTGTTTGTGTGTGAGAGTAGTAGTAGTAGTAGTAGTAGTAGTAGTAGTAGTAGTAGTAGTAGTAGTAGTAGTAGTAGTAGTAGTAAAAGTAGAGAGACAAAGGATGAATGAGGGCTGGTTCTGATTAGCATTTGCTGTCAATATTGGAACATTCTTCGCCCTATCCTTTTGCACACAGATCTGCTCTTGATTTTAGCAGTAAAAAAAAAATCCTTTTTCTGGCTATATTACTCAGCCATTGAGATATAAGAGCTATGTAAATAATCCATGAATCTGCCTATAAATCCTGGCTTACCTTCTCTCTTGCTCTAAAATAAGAAGCAAGCAGCTGTCAACAAAATCTCTGCCTATGTTACATTTACACAATTTTCCAATTTCTCTTTTGAGAAATTCACCCCTGACTCTGAAGCAGAATCTTATTACATTCTGGGAAGAACCATTATGAGTCTTCTGTTATCTACATTTGTCAATTCAAGAGCTAAAGAAAGAAAGACTATTTCACAGACTAATTTACTAAATTGACTCTGTTGCTATAACCACAATCCCTCCCCTCTTTTACCCTTTTAGGTTGGCAGCTTGAAAACAAGGATATATATCTCCCAAGAACTGGATTTAGTACAGGGACCTCTAATTATGAAATAAGTGACTTATTCAATAGTGTCTTAAGGGTCATCCAAGTGAAACTGTTCTGGTACAAGATGAATAAAAACAGAATTTATATTGCCTTAGGGATGTCTGAGTGTCACTTATAAGGCAGTGATGGCGAACCTGAAGGGAGCATGCGCATGGGTGGGAGGCCCTGGGTGCCAGAAAGGGAGCACTTCTCCCGTGTGCACATATCTTCACATACGTGTGCGCGCTTGTCTGAGCTGCAAGCAGGAAGAGAAGCTGCCCAGGGGACATGCGCACACCAGGAAATTAACTTCTTGCACAGGAACAGGAAGCTCAAATACAAAGCCCAGAGAAGGTATAAACAAACCCCCCATTCTCAACTCCATTTTGTCAGTTGCCCAGAACCACAAACCCTTGTGGTTCCACTTCATCATTAAGCCATTTCTCTAATCCATGTTTCCAGTGCCTTTCTCCCAGTTTGTGAACTCAACCAGAGCAATATTTCTTCCAATACCTACATTTGCTGATTCAACCATCTCAACCAGGGAAATGGGCATTTTCATTAGCTCTCCCTCCTTTCTGATCCACACTCCAGAAGTCAACAACAGCAGAGACAACTGGGGGACTAACACATTCAGTGCAATACGGTCTCCTGAATTAAACCATGGCACAGACTCCCAGAGCAAGAGGGTTTTTTTTCAATGTAACCATGACTGGAAGGAAGATACGACATCCAGCACAGCAGCATCTCAACTCACCCGATGGGAGGACTGTTGCTGATATTGAATACCACACCTACGCAACTGCCAAGGATTTCTGGTTACAAACCAGAATGAGCTCACAGCCACCTGAGAGACGCGCTGAAAAAGAACGAATAAAGGGCCCCGAACGGAGCCATCTGACCCGTGTCTTGGATGCACAACCCGGAGCCTGAACTGGGCAACAGGAGACGCTCCCTTCCTGCTTTCCAGCGGAGGGACCAGGGCTGGGGACGAAGCCCGGGCTAGCAAGCCCTCCGGTCTGACGGGCGGCAAGGCCGGCTCGGGGCTGATGGGACCAACCCTGGTCTCCATCGGCTGAAAGGCTGCCCTAAACCTCCGAAAGACGCGGGCCCCTTTCGCTTCCTCCCCCGGGCTTAACGGGGCTCTTTCCGTAGATCGCGTCCTCCTCTCAACAGTTGCCGCCCGGGGAAGCAGCAGCACATCGGCCGCGTCGGCGCCTTGACGGCGGGACCCCGGCAGGACGCCCAACGGCTCCGGGCAAAAGGAAAAGCCGCGGCCCACCTCGGCTGCCGGCCCACCCTCCCAGCGCCTCGGGGGCGCTTTGCAAGGGGTCTCCCGCGGCGAAAGGGCGCTTCTCCCTCCCCAGCCCTGGAGGGCCTTTACCGTGAGCGCTGCCTGCATCCGCGGGCTCCTTGTCGCTGGGGTCGCCGTCCATCGCTGCGGAAACCAAGCGTAGCTGCGAGAAGGCAACGCAGCAGCAGAGGCGTCTCGGAGCCCCCGAGGGACCGCGCGTGGGCGGGGAGGCTAAGGGAGAGAAGCGCCCGCGCGACCGGCTTCCGCTGCTGCCCCGCCAGGAGCCCGAGCCGGCTGGGCGCCGCCACAGGCCACCGAAGCGCGCCTTGCTCCGATTCCTCCGGCGCCGCAAACAGCTACGCAAAAGGGCATCGAGAGAACGCGGGAGAAATTCCGCCCAAGCACTCAAAGGGGGAACCGCAGGAGAAAAGGGCAGAAAGCGATTCCCCTTGTGAAACTTCCTTTCAAAGGCTTTTTCCGTCACTGCTTCCTAAATGTTTCCAATGAAAAATCAATGGAAAATGTTAAGGGAAATCTACATATCAGGAATGTTTAATGGGTGTCTTAAAAGCCCTTCTCTTCTATTAGACTTTCTAGTGTTGTAGGAAGTTAGCACCCAACCCCTTCCTAGAAAAATGAAATATTATGGGAAATATTGAAAAGGCAGAATATTATATTTCCCCAGATACGAAATGGGGAAACATATTTTTAAGTAGGAAACAGACTCACTCTAAGTAGCCTCCACCTTTATTAGTGGGCCATTTAAAAAAGCCTGAGCCAGTCTATTCTACATGACAAAGATCCCTCCCCGTCAGCTCCAGGGTGATGAGGTTAAGGCATGATAGTATTAGCTCTTTACCCATCTCTCCACAGGGCACCTGAGAAGAAGCGATGCTCAACCAAACTTGGACTAAAAACAGCCTAGAGAGTTGGTCCGTTTTGGGCCTGAAGCCTCCTGGGACCAAAAAAGGGGCATGAGGGGGCTTGGGGGGCCATGCCCCCCCAGTGCTCCCCCTGCCCCCTCATGCATGCCTGCGCTGTTACAGGTGTTATGTCTGCCTTGTATGCAGCTTTATTCCTTGGGCGTATATAGTTATGTTCTCGATGGCTTTTATAGTGTTTTAACTGCATTTTGATTAAACAACACACTGCAGAGACCCCAAAATTAGCTGGCTGGTGGGAGGCCTGCACACGTGTGTGGTGGTGGAGTTCAGCTGGGGTGACGGCCCGCGTGCTGGCAGAGAGGCCCACGATTCTATTCTTTACCCTGTCACCTGTTGCCATTTTAATGCAGGCAGCATTATCCTCATACACTGTTACAGCTTCATTTACCTTTACATTTAAATCCTGTAACAGCTGCACATACTAGGTTGCCTCCGAACAGAGTTCAGGCAGAGCGATGAATTCTGCCTTTTCGGTAGAAATTACTACAGTTGTTTGTTTCCTGGACTTCCAGCCAATTACAGCCCCTCCAAACAGTATCACAATCCCAGAATTGGACTTTCTGGTTTTTACATCATTTGCATAATCACTATCAACATAGCATTTCAATTTTAATTCTTCAGAGACCTGCATTTGAAGACCCAAATTCACAGCTCCCTTCAAATACTTGAGAATCCTTTTCACATCCATCCGATGCAATTGTGTTGATGCAGCAGTAAAGCAACTCAAAATGTGAATGTCTGAACTGGACCCCTGTGACAGATACAACAGGGCTCCCTATTGCTGACTGATATGTCTCTTGATCACAGGCTTCATTTTCGTCCTATAACGATAATCTGTGCTCGTAGGTGTTGGAACAGTATTACAATCTTTCATGTTATATCTCTCCAACAACTGTTCAATTTTTATTTTTTGACTGAGAACATAACCCCTTTCTCAGTTTTTTGTATCTCCACACCAAGATTATTTTGTATTTCTCCCAAATTCTTTAGTTTAAATTTCTTCTCTAACTTATTAGCAAATTCTTTTACCTGTGATTCATCCTTCGCAAATGCTAATAATTGGCAATCCCCACCTTTTAACTTTCCAGTGTATACACAACCATCAGTCTTGCAACTCTTGAACCCAAGACCCTTCAATGCCTTATCTAGGCAGGTATTCCAATTCCTGGCTGACTGCTTCAGCCCATAAATGGCCTTGTTCAATTTAACTGTGTTAGGCTTTTTACTTTCATGCCCTGGTGCTTGAACCATGTAAATGTCTTCCTCTAATTCTGCATTGAGGAATGCTCTCACAGGTGGCACACGGAGCCATTTGTTAGGGCACAGAAGGTGTTGACCTGTCAGCTCCAGCGCACATACACACACAGGCCTGCTGATCAACCTTCTTTTAAGGCTGTTTTTTGCCCTCCTGAGGCTTCCTTGAAGTCTCTGGAGCACAAAAAACCCGGCCCTACAGGCGGACTGGAAATTCAGCAACTGATTTCTGCTTTGCTCATAGGGCCGTTTTTCACCCTCCGGAGCCTTCAGGAGTAAAGGTTCCTCACCAGCTGGAAACACTTTCTATTTCTGTATCCTTCCGTTTTGGGCCGCCCAGACTTCATCAGCCGGCAAACAGAAACATCACACATGCAGGGACCCTCGTCAGCCTTGGCTGGATTTTTTGTCGCCTGCTTGAAGAACTTCTCTTGCATCGACCAGGGACTTTTGCGATGTCCCTGGACCTCTGGGGTTTTGGCAGAGGTGGCTGCCAATTGTTCTGGTGGGGCTTTTTTGGGGGGGGGGTTTCCTGCATGCGCGATGTTTCTATTTGCTGGTGTCTTCATGCAGGGACCCTCCCAAAAGCCCCACCAGAACAAGGGGTCGGGGTCTTCTTGCTATCCTCAGCCTCCGGGTGCCCCTTGGTTACCACCAGATTGTCGGGCTGTACTTGTGTAGCCAAGAGAGCCCCAGTACGACCGAGTCTTTCACTCTTGAATCGAATTGCTTCCCAGTGGTCCACCAGCTCTAAGCCTCACCAGTTCGGTTAGGTGGGTGGCGTAGGCTCCCCCCAGTAGGGATCCATCAACCTGTTCAAATCTGATTGCATGGGCCAGTCTCTTTGCTCTAACCCCCAGTTTCAGGGCCATGGTTAGGTTAATCAAGCATCTAGTGCAGCCTGAATCTATTAGCCTGAGTACTTGAAAAGTACCTTGGGTCCCTGGTTTTGGGGCTGTGAGGCGTATGGAGAAGATGAAGGGGTGGATCGGTTCACTCCCCATCGGGTCATTTTCTGTCATAGGGATCCGGCAATTGGTTGGCATTGGCTGGAGTCCCCCCCGCCCTTGTGTAGCTACTCCATTGAGGGAAAGACACTGGTTTACATCCATGTATTGATGCTAATTTAGAAGTGTTGTAATAAACATGTATTACATTGCACTACAATTTTATCTTGTGGTCTTTTAAAAATACTTTCTAGGCTGCTTTGAAAATTAGAAACGTGACTTAATGCATTTGAAACCAATACAAAGTAACTCAACAGAACTGGTTTGGCTGCAAAATCTTTGTTCTTTGAGCACCAGCTGTTGGAGGCAGGAAGAGCTGTTGGTTTCATGCTCAGCTAGGCTTCCTTGGAACAATCTGACATCGCAGGCTGTGCAATCTCCACGACCAAGATATTGAGCCGAAGCAAGCTTTCATCTGTTCTGCCGATGGGCCCAATGGCGGAAGGCTCCGCTGAGCACATGGCTGGTGGCCAGGCAAGTTCCTGGAGAGGGGGCTGCTATTCATCCATTCTTCCAGCTTGAAGAGGGGCAAGGGGGCTTCCTTGCACTCCTCCCGTCAGGATTCTGAAGTCCTCTGTTCTGATATCAAGGAGGCCCTTTGTGGCTCAGGCTCAGCATAGCTGGCATTGCCTGAAGCAGAGGAGTTGGTACTTTCCAGACGGGGCTAATGCTCCCTCCCAACACAGACACCCCTCCTGGCCTAAGAAAGCTTAGCACTGTGCATGAGCAGCAGAAGAACACCCACAGAATGCAGGAACCCTCATGCACTCAGTCCCATCACCCAAGCATGGTAGGAGATGCGGCCATGGTATGTGCTGAACAGCTGACTCTAAAATGCCAGAAAACGATGTTTCTCCCACTTTTCAACCATTTTCTGGCATTTCCTTTAGCAAGATGTGGGCAGAGTTTGCATAACATGCTGAGATAAAAATGTAGTTAACAAGTTTGGGAATTTCCCCATTTCAAACCCCCCCCCCCTTCTAGCAGCTGCATAAAAAAGCTCCATATTTCAGGTTCAGAGTTATTAGGAAGAGTAACTCTTAGAACTGGCCAAAACGGTGAGGTGCCACCTTGATTAAAGAAAATACTTTGTCTAACTTTGTTTCTGTGTGGAAATCACTTGGAGCTTTTGCTAGATCTGAAAGGCTCTATTAATTTGGGGATTTGATGATTAGAATTGTTTATAGAAATACTATGTAATATTGAATTTTACATCAAAAGGCCAATATATTTTTAGATTCGAAATTTTTGAAAAAGGTTTTTCCATTTTTCCCTTATTTTTTGCACCTTCCTCTTTTTTCTTTTTTCATTTTTCTTTATTTTTTAACTTTTGCACAACTTTAATAAATAATATTTTTTTAAAACAAGCTCCATGGGGTTTTTATAACTCATGACATAATCTGAAATAAGAGTCATTTGGGGTTTGAACTCGTCTTTTTTACTCAAGGTTTGTCTTGTGGGGATTGGCTGGGTTTGCTCAATACTAGAAAAACATGATCTCCATGGTATTATTAAAGAAAGATAATTTTATCTTTTAATAGCTAGTTTTCATAGAATATCAAAATTTGTGTATTAATTATCATTTTATTTTACAGGTAGTTCTTGACTTATAACCATTTTTTATTGATTATTCAAAGTTACAATGGTCCACAGAAAAGTCCACATACTTATAACTGTAGAATCCCCTGATCAAAATCCAGCTGCTTGTCAACTGGCAGATATGAATGACAGTTTCACAGTCCTCGGTTCACGTGATCATCATCTATAATTTCCCAACCAGTTTCAGACAAGCAAAACTAATAGGGGAAACCAGATTTGCTTTATCGTATAATTCACTTAATCACAGAATAACATTTGGAAGGGAGGCTCAAGCAGGAAACCCTAAAACATTTTAGACAAATGATTGTCCAATCTCTTCTTTAAAAACTCCAGTATTAGAGAACCCACAACTTCTGGAGACAGATTGTTCCACTGGTCCTTAGTTCTAGGTTGGGTCTCTCCTTGATTAATTTCCATCCATTGCTTCTTGTTCAGGTCCTTTGGTTGATTCCTCTCCTTTATGGCAGCCACTTAATTATTGCTAAATGCACAGAACAGACTCAACAAAACAAAACAAGTTACGATTTACCATTATACTTGTATCTTGGTACGGAAATTTAGCTCAGAACTGAGAATGGAAAATATATAATTTCTTTTCCCTCGGCTATGAGCTAAATAGATGTAAATCACAACCTACTTCTTGGAAAGACAGAAAATATGGAATAGACAACATCACCACCAGATGGATTCATAACTTAGCTAAACAACTGCACTCAATGCGTGGGCCCCAGTGGATCCCAATCTACAATACACGGAGTGAAGCATGCAGCCCAAGGGTTTGTCTTAGGCCGAGCTCTCTTTAGCACACAGGTGTCAATCGCATCATGTGATATCACGTGATGTATTATGACGGGGTTTGCCTTTGTGGAGATGGGGTGGGGGTGGCCTGCATGTGATGCATTCAGCGCACGGGCCTCCAGTTTGACACCCCTGTTCTAGCATTTTCATAAATGATCTAGATGAGGCGTTCAAGGGGAACTCATCAAGTTTGCAGATAATACCAAGCTGGGAGGAATAGTCAACATTTTAGAAAATAGGCTCAATATCCAAAATGATTTGGACAAACGTGAAGAATGAGCCCTATCCAACAAAATGCAATTCAGTGGTGAGAAAAGTAAGGCTTTACACTTTACAAATGCACAGGTATAGAATAGAAGGTTGCTGGCTCAACAGCAGTCAAGGTGCCAAGGTGGCGCAGTGGTTAAATGCAGCACTGCAGGCTACTTCAGCTGACTGCAGTTCTGCAGTTCGGCTGTTCAAATCTCACCGGCTCAGGGTTGACTCAGCCTTCCATCCTTCCGAGGTGGGTGAAATGAGGACCCGGATTGTTGTTGGGGGCAAATATGCTGACTCTGTAAACCGCTTAGAGAGGGCTGAAAGCCCTATGAAGCGGTATATAAGTCGAACTGTTACTGCTACAGCAGTAACTGTGAGAGGGATCTAGGTGGCGAGATGGCGCAGTGGTTAGGGTGCAGTACTGCAGGCCACTTCAGCTGACTGCTAAACTGCAGTTCGGCGGTTCTAATCTCACCGGCTCAGGGTTGTCTCAGCCTTCCATCCTTCCGAGGTGGGTGAAATGAGGACCCAGACTGTGGGGGCAATATGCTGACTCTGTAAACCACTTAGAGAGGGCTGAAAGATTGATTGATTGATTGATTGATTGATTATATTTGTATGCTGCCCTTTTCCCCCGAAGGGGACTCAGGGCGGCTCACAATTCAAATCAGGGAAGGGGGTACAGACAAAAAATAAAACAAAACATAATAATGCATAATTTAAAAACACACAACAGCCCTATGATTCTTTATTATCTCTCCTTCTGATGGGATTTTATCTGGTTTATAATTTTGTGCGAATACAATTTTAGCTGCTGTTATTATCCATACAATCAAATATGAATTTTCTTTACTACATTTCTCTGGTAGAATACCCAATAAAAATACCTCTGGTCTAAATTCTATGGGCTGATGTATCATTTTCTCTAACCATTTTGCATTTCTGCACGTCCACCACATGTGATAATATGATCCTGGCAATTGATGACACGTCCAACATTTGGCTGATTTATCCTTAAATATTTTTGCTAATCTTTCAGGTGGCATGTGCCATCTATAAAACATTTTATACAAATTCTCTTTATATGCTGTCTCCATTGTTAATTTATAGTTCCTTTTCCATAATTGTTGCCAATTTTCTAGTTCTATTGTGTATCCAAAGTTTTTTGCCCATCTTATCATTGTTTCTTTAACCTCTTCTTCTTCTAAGTTTATTCTGAGTAAGTTACTGTTTTAAAATCATTTTTTCATCTGTTCCCATGAGTATCTTATCTCGTTCTGAATTTTCCATGTTAAAACCATACTCTTTAACATCCTTCTCATACCTTGTTTGTATTTGCATTTGTTTAAACCATCCTATATGAAGAACCCTTCTTCTTCTAATTCTTTTTTTCTGTTTTAATTCTCCCCTTACTGTTAGTATATCTTTATGTCTAATGACATTTCTCATACTACTAATATTCGGGTGTGTTAAAGCTTCCACCGTTGAAAGCCACATTGATATTTCCATATAATGCTTTTGTTTCACTTTTTCCCGTATTGTGTATAAAACATTTCTTACATGATGTCTCTGAAAATAACCATGCATTCTGTTTTTCCCATACCACAAAAATGCATGTTGCATATCATGTCCCTCTAAGACAATAATGTATTTCTCAGTAATATCCATTCTTTTATCCACGTTAAAGCTGCTGCTTGATAGTTATAACTCCCAATTCAGGAAACCAAATTTTCCACCTGTAGTTCTTGAATCTTGCAACATTTTTATGCTAATTCTCGCTTTCTTTCTTTGCCAATTAATCATGATTTCTTCAATACATCATATCTGGATTCACATGGCACATTAAACCATAGCTTATAAAACACAGCAATTGGGTTCAGATAATGCAATAAGCCATTTTAAATAAGCCACAAGATGGCTCAGCATTTTGTTTAAGCCTTTTGCATATGATAAACTTGTGGGGTTCATTTTCCATCATGTGATTTAATGAGACTTGGTTTTTTGTTGAACCCTGCCAATAAGAGTTTATTCAAGAAGTCACCATTAAGCAAATAACTGTATGATCTGTATGAACAATGAGGAAGGCAAGTTTTATATGGTTGGCTTACTTATAGTTTATTGTGACATATAAAATTTGCAAACATAGTTTGCAAACCATATTTTAGCATAAACTCAGCCAACTGCGGATTAGCCAAAGCAACACCACAATTAAATCACCAGCAGCAGAACAAATGTATAAATCCAGCCCGTTGCCGCAAAAATAAATGCTCCTATCAGACACTTATTTTGCAATAAACCCACTTCGCTGCCACCGAGATTCGGGAAAGGAACTGACCAGAAGATTCGAAAAAGAATGACGAATTCGCGGCTGTCCCGAGAGCTCATAAATAAAACAGGTCTATGTCCCCCCCGTCCCCCCCCCGTCCCCCCATGTCCGACCCGCAGCCTCTGAAGCCGGCTTCTCCTTTGAGAAAGTAACCGTGCTCGAACAATTGCAGTCCCAGGGCTGCTGCGCGTTTCCTGTCTGTTGGAGGTTTTCCCTGACTCCCCTGAGCAGGTCTTTCCCTTTAAGAAGCGCAGCTCACCTGAAGGTGTAGCTGGCTCACCTGGCTCAGGTGGTTGCAAAACTCCGCCGAATAGGAGGAAGTAGGTCGGCGCGACAGTATGTCTGCCTCGGCAATCTTCATCCTGGACCTGAAAGGGAAGGTGAGTCTCCCTGCGCTTCGCTTCTTCCTCTTCAGATGTTCGTGTGCGGGAGAATAATAATCCCCTTGATTCGGTAGTAACGAAGGTCCACGAATATTGGCCTTCCTGCTTGTTTGCAGGTGAAGCTTCTTCTGGTAGAGGATCCTAGTGGAGGGCCTGACTTTTTTTCCCCTCCCACGCCGGGTGTGTGTGTGCGTGTGTGTGCAAATTAAACAAAGGGGAGTAAAAGAGGAGTAAAAGTCCAGATTTAGACCCTCGATGTCTTGATTGTAGCTCCTGACTTGATCTTTCTTTTTCATCAGCACTGCCTGACAAGTCTGCCTCCCTCTCCACCCATTCTCTTTTCCCTACATTTTCCTTCGGGTGAGGAAATTGAAGAAAGACAAGAAGTTCTGTAGTTAGGTTTTCTGCCTCTGTTTTAGAGCTGAGACCTGGGAAAGTGGTACAGGGATGGGGAGTCACAAAGGAATTATCCCCCAAAGGCTGAAACATTTAGCCTTTCCTAACAGGGATCTGGGCCCAGTTGTTTTCATCCTGCTAGAAGCTGGATTTGCCCATCATGTAAGGAAACAAAATGGAAGCAGCTCAGGGATAGCAGACTTGGCTAAACAGCTGGCGTGCCTGGTCTGTGGAGTTGCCTCCCACTGCCCGAAAAGGGTTTGAAGTAATACTGTCAATGAAGAATTATTGGTAGACTTTCTGTAACAGAATGGCTGAAAACAAGAGCACAGAACCTTCTCCCTGGCATAAACATTACAGTGTGTGGCAATTTTTGAGAGCAAGACTAATCTTTAGAGTAAATTTGTATGAAAAGTTATCATTTAAAGCTGGTAAAGACAACATATTAACAGTATTCATTTATTTCCTTCCTTTTCCAAGTTCTACATTGTGGTTTCATTTCAACAACATTATTAAAGTAATATGTAAGCTGAGAATTGCTCACTCTTACTACTATCATTAGTATATTACTATGATTTTCTGTATGTTAAACAAGCCCCTTATTCTGTTTCACATACATGCACCCACTACCCTTAGTATCTAGGTAACAAAGTTAACCAACTGTCCCCCTGTATTGTTTTGTTACTCAGAAAGTGGACCTAAAACACCCCAAATCTGTATATAGTATGTTGATTTTATTAAGCACAGTACTGGTAGTTGGAGCTATATCCTGCCAATAGCCCTCAAATTGAGTCTGAAGCCCTGCATTCTACGGATCTTTTTGTTCTTGCAAGTTGACAGTGCAGTTTTTATAAGCCATCCCTAGGCTCTTGACAGGAGGGGCCTGTTGAAGTCTGGGGCTCCCACTGTTGAAGCTCCCCCTCAAGGTATCCAAGCAATGGTTCTATTTTTCACCACAGATACACGGAAGCACATCTGCTCATCCGTCAGTGTTGCTACTGATGGAATCGCTCTTTTTTTATTCAGCCTGGATCTGCAATGTGTCTCGTATCTGCAATCCAACATAGCCTGAAGGCTATAGAATTTAATGGCAGAAACTGATGTCTAAATGGAGCAGCAGCTGGAGAAAAAGATGTGCTTTGCCCTGTAGTAAGAGGAAAGACTCCTCTCCCGGTGCTTACTCCAAACATACGTACTCATACTGTTTTTGAATTCTACATTGTTTAACCACTTTTGTCTACTGTAGCCACTAATCAGCCGCAACTATAAGGGAGATGTCAGCATGTCGGAGATTGATTACTTCATGCCACTCGTCATGCAAAAAGAGGAAGAGTCTGACCTGACCCCGGTCCTCTCCCATGGGAAAGTCCACTTCCTTTGGATAAAGCATAGCAACCTCTACTGTATCCTTTCAGAGCCCGAGTGAGAAGTGATGGGATTCAGCCACGCTGCAAATGTACGTCTCAAACAAGAAAACAAGCCTCTTGTTTTGTTACAAAGAGCAGATCTGTAGTGGTTGAGGAGACAGTATATGGCCATACTTGAGAATGACGCCCTGCTTTGTACTTGGCTGTGTGCAAATGCTTTTGTGTACGCACTAGAAATTGTCATTAACCAAGGGATAGAAAGAGGTGGGGTGTAAGTTTTGCCTTGTTGGATCACGCCCTGTAAGTGTTTAGTCTCAAAGGAAAGCTACAAGTGATACTCAACTTAAAACTATAATTGAGTCCAAAATTTCCATTGCTGAGTTATAATTTGAGTCAATTAGAATATGCATTCTTGTTTATTTATGAATTTATAACTTGAGCTTCAAGCAGCCTTTTGAACCGAATTTGGAAACTTACTGAGAAGGAATAGAGATGTTTCAACACAGATGGGAGTTGATAACCTCTCTCAATCCTTGTTATGTCAATTGCTGCTTGGAGGGGGGGGAGATTTCTGGTTTTACGTGGCTGAGAGGAAAAGGGGGAAGGTGGAACAGGCCCTCCAAGGCTACTCCCCACTTGCTGTTTCTGCAACCAAATTCTTCCCCCAAACAGAGGAAACCCCCCCACCTGAATACTGCAGGGCAGAGCAGGCTGGCCCCATAACTGGGCAGCGTGTGGAGAGGCTGCATCTGTTCCGAACGGAGGGAGAGGGGAAAAGTTGGGATTCTCTGCTGCAGCCCTTAACCTTGAATGCTTGAATGGCAGAGAACCTGAACTCCCCCCTCCACTCCATTCACAGAGGAACTGCTGCTCCCTTTATGCCCCCCCCCGGCCCCCTCCCTCCCGGGGGTCGAAGTAGTACCTGAAAGGGACAGGCAGGCTGCCACAGCTCCTCTGAGAAGAGAAACCGCTCCGGTCCGGCTGCACCAGGGAGGCAGCCAGTGCAGGTGAGCCGTGCGGTTGTTCCGAGCGGGCGGCCGCTCCACCAGCTTGGGTGCAGCCTATTGTATCAGCTCTTTTGGCTGCTGCCACACACTGCTGGCTCCTGTTTCAGTGGCCGCCCACTAGGATTCCAAGGTCCCTTTGAGAGTTGCACTAAACTGGCAGGAATAGCCAAATTCCCCAGGAGGCAAACTCAGGATTTCAAAAAGATCTTGACACGCTTGGACAATGGGCCTTATCCAACAAAATGAATTTTAATGCTCAAAGGGGGAAAAAAGACAATATTTCCAAGCTTCCAAGTGTCAGTGTTACTTCTTTTCCTTTACTTTTGGATGCATAAGTGGAATTATTGATCATGCTATTTGCAATAAGCATGTTTATGCACCTGATAAGCTCTGATTAAGACAAGAGTGCCCTTTTTCCCCACAGTAACACATTTATGCATGTTGGCTCTCAACTATCCACTATGTAGTATATGCAGTTTTGCCCTTTGTGTTAATATTCTCTCTAGAGTACAGGTGTCCAATATAACTGTTCGTATATGTCTCATCTTTATCCTTAATCTTTCACATAGTGGTGGCCATCACCATGAAGAATGCCAATGCCTCACTGGTATATTCCTTTCTCTATAAAGTGGTTGAGGTACGTAGCCTTTTTCAAACATTCAGCACACCAAGGAAAAAAATATTCTCTCCTACTTCAGAAGGAAAAAGGAAGTGGCCATTCTTTAACTCAAAGGGGCTTTTTCAAGAGGCAACTAGACTTTCTGGTTTTTCCTTGAAGACGTTTCCCTTCTCATCCAAGAAGCTTCTTCAGCTCTGACTGGATGTTGGGGAATGGAAGGATTGATACTCTTTGAAGACAGATAATCATTTGCATTCTTTTAGCCGGTCATTTAAGTCAATTGGAGGTTTATTTGAGTGGTGCAAATGGGTGTGGAGCATTTTTGGAGCCGTTGAACGGACTGTGTTGTAGACTGGAGATAGATGATGTCACATCCCTCCCCCTCTGTTGAGAGAGAGAGAGAGCTGATCAATTTTGACATAGATGGCCTCTTTGACCCCTCTTTCAAACCAGTAATTCTCTCTGTCCAAAAATGTGAACTTTGCTGTCTTCAAAAGGGTGTCCTTTGTCTTTAAAATGCAGGTGGACTGCTGGATCTAGTCCAGGTGGGTTGATTCTCCTACATTGTGCCATGCGTTTATGAGGTGGTTGTTTTGTTTCCCCAATGTACGGATCTGCACATGGCTCACTGCATTCTACTGCATGTACCACTTGGCTCAGTTTGTTTCTGGGTGTTTTATCCTTGGGGTGGACAGATTTCTGCCTTAGTGTTCCTTGGGTTTGAAGTGTGCAGGTATGTTACTTTGGCTGAAGGTCCTCCAGAGCTTTTCCAATATTCCCGCAACGTACGGAATGACAACATTGTCTATTGTTCTCTTCATTGTCCCTTATTGTTCCTGTGGGGCCTTTCTGGAGATTTGATGAAGGCCCACTTGGGATAGCCACACGTTCTGAGGAGCTCCTGTGGGGTCTTTTTTTGAGAAGCTCCTCCATAACAGACAACGAAGAAAACAATAAACGAAGCAACATTATTATGAATATTATCTTCAAAGAAAATCCAGAAAGTCCAGTTGCCTCTTGAAAAAACACCTTTGGGACTGCCATGACCTTGGTGACTGTGAATCTCCATAGACATTTGCCATTCCTTAACTTTTTGTTGCATTTTCCTGTTTATTCCACTTCTGAATTCTATCCAAATCTGAGAAAATAAATCTGAGGTTATTTACATGCACATTCAAATAGTGTTTGCCCATAATCGCACAGGATGACCTTATAGAAAGGTTTCTGTGTGGAGAAGGTGATCCTTCATTGATTGGGAACTGCCCAGTTGGTTATAAAACAAACAACTAGGTAAATGTATTAAATAACTGTAAATAAATATGTGTCAGCTGTCCCAATTTAATCAGTTAGAAAAGAAAGACTCAAGAATCCATTTTTATGAAAAGTACAGCCAAGTGGGGACAGTGTAGCAAAGCCAGATCTAAACTTTCACATCCGTGGCATCTGGTTAACTATTCTCTTCCTCCCCACTTCCCCACCCCCACCCCCCTGCTTATCTCTGGGCAATTACATTCAAGCAAACTGTTTTGGTCCCTGGCTTGAAAGGCTGGAAGGTGTTTCATTCCATGAGGAGACCTTGGAATGGCCAGTGGCTCTCACGGAATGTCAAGATGAGGAGTTTCGATCCCCCTCATGCTAGCCCCGCACCTTATTCCGCCCCACATTTCCCTCTCCTGTTGCAAATGGCAGACTGGCATCTGATGAAGCATGGCTGGCGCAGCAGCATGGCAGTCCTGACAATATGGTAGAATCTATTTCAAAGATTAGCACCAAGGATCTGTATAAACTTAAATTAGCAGTTGGGCCCACAGCAAATGACATTTTCATTCACTTACTCCATTTAATACTTGTCAATGATTTACAAGATATATTTTGGACCAGTGGTAATTTTGAAGACCTCTTCAGAGGAAGAGGTATCAGAACATGAATAACAGCTGATTAGCTAGAATAGTGAAGAGTGAGGAGCCTACAACTAAAGCAATTTATCCTTCAAAACGATTCTGTTTTTCTTTCAGCAACCTTCATTCTTGTAAGGATTTTCAGTTTTCTTTCACATCTCCAAGTACTTTATTTACTTCTAGTACAAAGCCATAGCAGAACACCCTACGCATAGAGAAGCAGCCCACAGGTGGGCTCCTACCGGTTCGCACCAGTTCAGTGGAACCAGTAGTGGAAATGGTGACTGGGTCACCGGTAGGGATGGCATCCTCGCCACGTCCCCGAACTGGTTCCCCGGTCATTGCAACATCTTTTTTTTTGACCTTTCAAAATATCCTGCACATGCACAGACCTATCCATAGGCAACCGCATGCACCGAACCGGCAGTCATGCCAGGAGAAACACCCCCCCCCCTTGAAGCAGCCATAGTGGAATTGGAACACTCCATTTGATGGATGTTCTGAATAAGAACATATTTTAACAGACGTTTGGAGAAGATTGCTTGCAGGACCTAAGAATCGGTTGAAGGGTGGTTACTTCACCCAACTTTATACTTAGCCTCTTTTATAGTCTCCTCCCTACCCCTGCGAATAGTTTGACCTGAGTCCCTACCTGTTGTCTTTTCCAAGTTCCATATGTGCACAAAACTGGACGTTCCAGAAGAGACACTTGGCCCAAGCAATACGGATTCTGGAAACTTCACTACAGGGTAATAATAGCTTCAATTCTTTAGTATGAAATCCATTCTCTCCTTGCCAGGTTTTTTCTGAATACTTCAAGGAGCTGGAGGAAGAGAGCATCCGTGACAACTTTGTCATTGTGTATGAGCTACTGGATGAGCTGATGGACTTCGGGTTTCCTCAGACGACAGATAGTAAAATTTTGCAGGAGTAAGTAATCCGTTTACTTCTTCTTCTAGGATCTGTATCTGTTTTTCTGCTGCTGTTCAGGATTTTAAAAACTGTAAATGTTGCAATGAAACAAAATTCCAAGATGCATACAATTTTAGGTTTTTAGTTTAGATGTTCATACTTACCAGTACATTTTTCAAAGATCACAGAAAGGGACTCTTACATGACATCTGCCAGACTTTCAAATTTAAAATTAGTTTTATCTTGGAGACAAACTTTTTTTCATCACTATCTTTTTTGGGTTACTACACTCTAGCTTTGCCAATAGTTCCACTTAGGTGGAAGAGAGATCCCCCCCTCCCCCCTGGGAGCAACACTGAAGCAAAACAGTTGAGTAGTTCTTGGCTCCTCTTGGCAGGAGGAGGCCCACTTCTTTGCAATTGTTCTTTTTACTGTTACCATAATTTAAAAAAAAATGTTATTGCTTTTAACGTTCCTTATGGTCCTAAATGCATGTTTTGCGCTAAGCTTTCTGTCTTTCTGCAGATATTAATGGCTTCTTGGTATCCCTCCTGGGTGATTACGCCCTATTCAATTTCCTGTAACTCTTGAGTTCAGCCCAAACTCCCTATGCATCCACAATGACGTCTGCTTTGTTTTGTTAACGTTGGGGGTGGAACATTATGAAATTGAACTTCTGGTATCTTATTTTCAATACGTTCCCAATCCTCCTGTTCCTCCTTTGACTTAATTCATTCCCATTTCTGTCCATGGGGTCCCGTCTTCTGTTAATCTTGGTTTTCTTGAAATCCTAATGTGCATGTATAAGTAGATTCTAGTTTTTGAATGTGAACCTTTAATTTTTTTTTGTCAAATATACAGGTATGTCTCAGCATTATAACTAGGAAGGATTCAGAGAGAGATCATTCTTAGCCCTACTAATAAGGAAGGACTTTTCGCATTGGAAAATCCATGTGCCAGCACTCCCTTCCCCTCCCTGCCCAACTGAAATGCTGTTGATATTTTGATGGTACTCTAGACAACAAAATGTGTTTGAGAGAAGCTATTCTGTGGTGGGATGTTTGATCAGGAAGAATTCTTTCCCTGCATCGCAGGTACATCACTCAGCAGGGCAACAAACTGGAGACAGCTAAATCCCAAGTTCCAGCCACTGTCACCAACGCCGTCTCTTGGAGGTCGGAGGGGCTCAAATATAAGAAGAATGAGGTCTTCATTGATGTCATTGAATCGGTTAACCTGTTGGTGAGACAGACGTCAATTATTTGTGGTGGAAGATTATATAAATGAGTTTTTTAGAAGCTTCAACATGATTGTAACAGGTTCAGAAAGCTATTTTAATGTCTGTAAGGTACAAAAATAGTGAACTTTGAGTTTATGCCATGAACATGGTGGCATATTTAAACGCTAAGGATACATACATTACACTTTTTCAAGAACCTCAACTATCTTTATTAAATAATGTAAAATTTAATATATATATATAAAAGTGAAATGTTATGTTATTTTATTAAGTTAGTAAAGCCAACATACTTGAAAAAAGTGTAGTTGGCATAGAATTTTATAAGAATGTCATACCTTAAGCATACTTTAACTGAGCAACTGAAAAACCTGGAAAATTAGTTCAAAGAATAACCCTATGAAGCAGAGGAAGACTATCATTTTGGCAATGGACAGAAAAATAGAGAAAGATCTTCATTTTGCTTCTGCACCTGTGCATCTGCCTTGTTATATATGTAATTTTGTAATTATATAACTTTATTAATGTTTAGAAAGATAAAACTAATAATAAACTAATATAAAGTAAAAAGAAAAAGAAAAAAGAAAGGAAGTAAAGAGAAATCAAAAGCAAGAAAAGAAAAAAGTTAAAAGAAAAATAGAAAAGGAAAAAATACAAAGAAATGACTTCCCATATTCTTTACAGTAATTATAAATACAATTTCACCTCTTTAAACTTACACTACATCATGATACTCTTCCTTCTATAATTTCTAGGTCAAAGCCATAAATCTCAAGTTCATTTTTTTCATTGGCTGACTGACAAATCACACTCAACATGTAGTCCTCAATATCTACATGGAAGGAAGGAAGCAATGGGGTATCACAAGGTTCTATTTTAGGCCCAATATTCTTCAAAATCTTCATAAATGATTTAAATGAGGGAATAGAAGGGGAACTCATCAAATTTGCAAATGACACTAAGCTGGCAGGAATAGCCAACACTCGAGATGATAGGCTCAAGATCCAGATGGATCTGGACAGAGTTGAACACTGGACCCTGTCCAACAAAATGAAATTCAGTGTAGAAAAAAGTAAGGTCTTAAACAAGAAAAACCAAATATACAGGTACAGATTAGGTGAAACCTGGCTCAATAGCCTTCACGGCGAGAGGGATCTTGGAGGCCTACTGGACAATCAAATATGAGCCAGCAGTGTGCAGCAGCAGCAGCCAAAAAAGCCAAGGCGATCCTAGACGGCATTAACAGAGGGATAGAATCAAGATCATGTGAAGTACTACTATAGCTTTATACTAAGACATGTGGAAAACTGCATCCAGTTTTGGTCACCAGAGAAGGACAACAAAGATGATTAGGAGCCTGGAGGCTACAACATATGAAGAACAGTTGCAGGAATTGGATATGTCTAGTCTGGTGAAAAGGAAGACTGGGGTGACAATAATAGCAGTCTTCCAATATTTGGGGGCTACCACAAAGAAGAAGGGTCAATCTATTTTCCAAAGCACCAGAAAGCAAGACAAGAAACAATGGTGGGAAACTAATCAAGGAGAGAAGCAACCTAGAACTAAGGAGGAATTTACTAACAATGAGAACGATTAATCAGACTTGCCTTCAGCCATGGGTTCTCCATCACTGTATGGAATGGGACAACCAGCCACAGTTAACTCACCATGGACAACTTGCCGTGGGACAATTCGCCATGGCCAACTTGCCATGGGACAACTAGCGACAGGACAATTTAACAATTCAATTTTTTAAAATAAATATAAAATTATTTTACTTGATGTCATTCATATTTCATGTTATCATTATTACTCCACCGTTTGAGTCTCACAGGATTACCCACTCTGATTTAACGGTGGTGAAGGTTTTGTTGGGAACTTCAGCATGACTATGTTCGAGAGAGGAGAAGCCACGTTTCCCCATGGAGAAGATGTGGAGAGTAAATGGAGGACCTCAGGCCCTACTTTGTCTTTCAGGTTAATGCCAATGGGGGCGTCCTGCTGAGCGAGATCGTGGGTTCTATCAAACTGAAGGTGTTCCTTTCTGGCATGCCGGAGCTCCGCCTGGGCCTCAACGACAGGGTCCTTTTTGAGCTCACAGGACGTAAGTACATCACAGTGCAATGACGGATGCATTTGGGGAGGAGTAGACATTAGGCGAGTCTCAGATTTGAGTCTCATATCAATAATGTCTTTGCACTTTCATATCCATCTATGGAAAGTGGCAGATTGGTTATAAAGTTAGGAGAAAGAGCAAGTTTGCAAATTTGCTTTGAGAATGTCTATCAAAGTCCATACGTTTTGATTTAATTTCAATAGACTATGTGTTGTGGCTCGGCTGGAGCCTTTGGAGCTGCTCTCAGACTCTGACAGCGAGGGGCCCTATGAGTCAGGCCTGGAGGAGGCGGAGGGCCTGGGGTCTGACTCCAAGCAGGGCTCAGAGAGACTAGTTGGTCCCCAGGTAACGACTGAGCCTTGGGTCAGTGGGGAGGAGACAAGAGAGGCTGACACAGAAACCTCCTGTGAGTTGTTTCGGGATGCACGCAGGAGAAGAGCTGACCGAAAGGAACAATTGAGGACTCATAGGAGGTGATAACAAGCAGCTGTTGCTCATTAGGGTGGTCTCCTGCGGATAAAAAGACTGATGGTGCCACGCCCTGGTTGCAGAAGTCAACGTTCTCCGTTTGTGTGTAACCATTGAGAAAAGCACTTGGATAAGTGATTTATGTAATTCTGTTTGGTATTAGTTTGAGTGAAGACCT
This sequence comes from Thamnophis sirtalis, assembly GCF_051295495.1. NCBI lineage: Eukaryota > Metazoa > Chordata > Lepidosauria > Squamata > Natricidae > Thamnophis > Thamnophis sirtalis. The sequence goes on from NW_028261383.1 coordinate 177,281,245, forward strand.
TTTGCCAGAGCCTTTTATCTGTGTTTATTTTGGGCTCGCAGCCAGCTCGAGCCGGGACTGATAAAGACATTCCTTTGCAAGCTTCATTTGGCTTTCGTTTCTGAACGAACAAGGTGGGGGGTCAGAACAACTATGCTATAATTTTTAATTGGAATTTTGTACTGTTAAATTTTATTTAGTTTTTAGCTTTCTGCTCCGCAAAGCTGTTCCTAACTTTATATGTTTCTTCTGCAGCCTAGGATTTGATTATCAGAAAGTAGGGCTCATTTTTTTCCTTCTCTTTTGTGAAACTTCTCTTCCATTGAAGATTTAAAGTTTTGTGACATTTCCAACCAAAAACAGGCAATTGTTTCTTAATACGTCTAGTGTTGAAACTGTGCCAGAGATGATATGCGTCTTTTAATAACTTCTGACTTTCAGGTGGAAAAAATAAGTCTGTAGAACTCGAGGATGTCAAGTTCCACCAGTGTGTGCGACTATCCCGTTTTGACAATGATCGTACTATTTCCTTCATTCCCCCTGATGGAGATTTTGAGCTTATGTCGTATCGCCTGAGTACACAGGTAAATCTTTGTTCCTGGCAACAGAACAGAGAGAAAAAATATTCTGGGACTTTACTCACAGCAAGAGTGATCTCATGTACCATCTTCCCTCTGCTCAGATAGGCATCCCTCCCTTGGTTCTGGGTTCACCAAGATAAGACCTACACTTGGCTAATGATTGACGTCCAAGAGTGGCAGTTGCCTATTTATAAAATAGTAGAAAGTGCTGTGGAAGGGAGGTTTTATTTTGGTAAGGAGAGAACAAAAGAAAATATGTCCAGATAATTAATGGTTTCCTTTTTCAAGCAGGCGGATTCTTTGCCTATCAGAAAACTGTCTATTGAGATATCTGAAAAACTTTGCAAGCATGATAAGTGCCCAGTAATGGCTGTGAATAGAGTGTCAGGGGTCTTTGCACCAACAAGCCAGCCATGCATATAACACATGCAACCAGCCCAAAAAGAGTTATATCGTTTAATGCAAAGTATGAACTCAGTGTTACACAAGATAATTAGATATGCTCTAATCTGATAGAATCCCAGCACTTTCTTCTTCTTCTGAGCATTTCCCCAGCAAAATAAAATTAAATATGTTGTTTGGTGCTGCAGTGATTAGAATATAGTATTGTGGGCACAGCCTGGAGTTCGATCCTGATGGGGCTCAAGGTTGACCCAGCCTTCCATCCTTCCGAGAGTGGTAACACGAGGACCCAGATTGTTGGACCCAGATATGATTCTATTGTAAGATTCCCAGAGAATGCTGTAAAGTTCTGCAGGGAGGCATATACAGTAAATCTAAGTGCTATTGCCAAATAGAATACAATACTTTCCAGCTAAAGATAGCTGGGGCAGTTTTGCCAACCAGGACCATCTCTCCTTCCTATCAGTTCTTAAATAGTATTGATGGCGTTTTTGCAGTTAACAAGTAAATTAGCCATTCTTGATTTTACTTAAACATATTTCTATGCTGCTGCAATCAAAAATTATTTAGAACAGGGTGAAATTCAGCAGGTTCTGGACAACCGGTAGCAGAGAATTTGAGCAGTTCGGAGACCTGGCAAATACCACCTCTAGCTGGCCCCAGAGTAGGGTGGGAATGGAGATTTTGCAGTATCCTTCCCCTGTCACGCCCACCAAGCCACGTCCACAGAACTGGTAGTAAAAAAAAGTGATTTAGAAGCTCTATAAATGATTGTTGATGATGAGCCACAATGGTGCAGTGGTTAGAGTGGAGCTACTTTTGCAATTTGACAGTTCAAATCTTACCAGGCTCAAGGTTGACTTAGCCTTCCATCCTTCCGAGGTTGGTAAAATGAGGACCCAAATTGTTAGGGGCAACATGCTGACTCTAAACCATTTAGAGAGGGCGGTAAAAGCCCTGTGAAGCGATATATGAGTCTAAGTACTACTGCTGCTATTGTTAGACTATGTCTCATGGAGTATTATTCCTGCTGTTGCGACATTAAATAAGGCTGCTCAACTATGCAGTCTAATTAAAACTAATGGAGTTTTAATTATAACAGCTCCAAGGAGATGATAATTTTCATCATATTTAATGCAATAATCATTGAACTATTCTACGTTTTCTATTATATTGGAAGCTTTGAAATTCATGCATATCTTTTGTTCTTTCTCTCCCCCTCCCCATCCCAATAAGGTGAAACCTCTCATCTGGATCGAATCTGTCATTGAGAAGTTCTCTCACAGCCGAGTGGAGATTATGGTTAAGGTGAATTATTTTGAGCAATATCATCCTTTATCTGCAAGCTCCAGTGTTAAAAAAAAAAAGACTAGATGCTAATAAAACGCACCCTCTTATGTTTTGTTCCTGTCAATGCTATTGATTGATTCCAATTGGCAAGCATAGAGAGAGATCCCACCTAAAAGTAAGAATAGGTTGTTGCCTCCCAGATTGTGGCTGCTCCGTCACTTCAGCTTTTCAGAAATATTTTATGTATTTATTTATTGGTCTTGTATGCCGCCCACACCCGAAGGACTCTACAATAAACAGAGGAAGGGGATAAATAGACAGACAGATAAACAACAGTTTAAAATACACAACATTCATAGTTACCGTGGGGCTGGCTATTTCAACAGCCCCCCAGCCTGCCGGAGCAGCCAGATCTTAAATAGCCTGGACAACCATTTGAGTGGGACGGTGTAAGGCTCCTGCCTTGCGCAGGGGGTTAAACTGGAAGACTCCTGAGACCCATCCGGCTCTAAGGTTCCACACTCTGCAATATGTTCTGTGTTCCAAAGGAATCTGCAGAAAACAGCATGTCTGCCTTCATTGAGTAAGAAGAAATGAGTCCAAACCATCTTGAGTTTTGGATCTTTCTCTTGTGTCAAAGACTTAATTCATCAGGGAAATATGTCTTTTTCCATATGTTATTTTTATTCTGCTTTTTTCCCCCTCTAAAAGGCAAAGGGCCAGTTCAAGAAACAATCAGTGGCCAATGGTGTGGAGATAAGTGTGCCTGTCCCAAGTGATGCTGACTCACCCAAATTCAAAACCAACATTGGCAATGCCAAGTATCTGCCTGAAAAGAATACGGTTGTCTGGAACATAAAGTCCTTCCAAGTAAGAAAAAATCCTTTTGTCTTTCTCTGATCAGTGCCCTGCATCTTTCACATCAGCAGCCCTTCCCAATCAGTTAGACCTTCGCCAGGAACATTCCTTAAGTCATATGGTGCTGAATTTGGAGTGGGGCCCTATTTTATTGGAGAGCTTTTAACTGTATCTTGAAGTTTCTGACAAATATTGTAAGAGCCACTGCTGGGGGGCTATAATAGGTACTGAATTCTTTCCAACTAGATTATAATGAAGCTTGGGCTATGATAAAAACTGCCAATAGTGGTGGTGGTGGTGGGGTTGTCTTCTAGTCATTAGAGCCGCACTGTGGGAACAAGTGGCCAGGAAATCTGGATTCAGATCACCAGGAAAAACCTTTTTGTATTTGCAGGGCGGTAAAGAATATTTGATGCGAGCCCATTTTGGGCTGCCCAGCGTTGAGAAGGAAGAGCTGGAAGGTCGGCCACCCATCTCGGTCCGATTTGAAATCCCCTACTTCACGGTCTCTGGGATTCAGGTAAGCCAGATTTGATGGAGACGTGGGAATCGTTTCTGACCTTGGGACTATATAAGGTCAGGTGGAATTGAGGAAGAGAAAAGAAAGCTAGGATGAGTGAAGGATGTGAGCTGTTCAGACTGTGGTCGGTTGCAGTTAAGAACAGGCCACTATTACTAGTTGCTGCAATTTTTTTTCACATTTATTCAAATGACTATATGCCAAATACATGGGATAATTATCATTCTTTTTTTAAAAAGGTTTTATAGCAATTTTTCTGTTTTTTCATCATACATACTTTATGCACAGAGTGTTGACTGGGTCCGTTATACCTCTCTTCTATTAACATTTCCCCCCTTATCCATCATCTCTTACTCTTTTATTTTATTTTTAAATATACTTTTTCATTTTCCATTTTCATGACATACAATCACATGTATACTATTCCATAGCCAATATCCTATTGTGTTAAGTAGTAATTACATCAGTTCCTCTTGTCATCAACCCCCAGAAAGATAAAAACCCATTATTGGCTCTTCTGCTCTCCATACACCTCTTTCTTCTGCCTCTCTCCTACCTCCTTTCTTCCCTCCATCATCCTTTCCTACTCTACTTCCCCTTCCTTTCTCCTTCTCCTCTCTCTACATTCCACTCCTCCTTATCCTCCTCATCTTCCCCCCTTACCCTCTCTCCTATCCCTCTCTTCCCACCTTTCTTCTCTCCTCTGTTTCCCACTCTTCCTCTCATTGCTGTATTTCCGCTTCTGAGCAAACTCCATTCTATGTTGATGGTATTTATGCTTCCATATCCATAGAAAGTTTTTATTTTCCATTTTCATAACATACAATCACATGTATACTATTCCATAGCCAATATCCTATTGTATTAAGTAGTAATTACATCAGTTCCTCTTGTCATCAACGCCCAGAAAGATAAAAACCCATTATTAGCTCTTCTGCTCTCCATACACCTCTTTCTTCTGCCTCTCTCCTACCTCCTTTCTTCCCTCCATCATCCTTTCCTACTCTACTTCCCCTTCCTTTCTCCTTCTCCTCTCTCTACATTCCACTCCTCCTTATCCTCCTCATCTTCCCCCCCACCCTCTCTCCTATCCCTCTCTTCCAAATATTTCCAAATATCAGAAACTCCATTTTAGAACAATCTGAAAATCTTTTAAAACCTCCCCAATTATCTCTTTTCACAATTAGTCCAAATTTAAAGTCTATTTAATTTCCTTGTTTTTTTTCTTTTCTTCAATTATTCTCTTCTCTTCAAAGATAGGTGCTCTGCTATATTAATATAGTCTCATAGTTATCCAATTCCAAAATTAGACAAATCCAGTTAACAATTAGTTTTCTTCAAAGAGAGCAAAAAAGAAAAAAGACAAATACAAGCACTCCTTAAATTCCCTCATTATCACCAAATTATCTTCTTCTTTGTAGCCAAGGTCAACTCTTCCAGCTCTTATTTTATCTGTTTTAGTATATATTCCGCTCACCAAATCTGATAAACTTTGTAGCACTTTTTAACTCCAGTAGATGGCACTCTGAATTTCTATTCCATATAATGTACAGCTAATTGATCAAAATATCCAGGGAATTTAAAATACACATACTTTCTCCTGAAATTCATTGGGTTTTTTTTGTTTTTTTGTTCCCCCCCCCCCCGCTTCCCAATTACATGAATAATTCTTCGGCCTTTTATTTTATAGTCTCAGGGTTTTCCTTTTTTGTTCCAAAAGTGTCAAATAGCCGCTATTCCAAGCTCCGGAATTAATTTAAGAACATTGATTTCAAATTTCCAAAAAAATTCTTTTAAGTGAGAGTTGCCAGTTATCTCACCCAGTTCCAGCATCTGTCCAAACATCGCTCTAGCACAATTCTTAAGTTCGGTTGCCCCAGCTTTAAGACGACCGTGAGAAAATGGCTGCCACCCCTGCCACCAATTCGGAAAAGTTGTTTCTGTCCTAGTGAGGAAATTGCCATCCACGAAACGCCTCTCCTATCTTCACCGTCACTGCAAGGCTCCTGACAACTGATACTGACTGGTTTTCTTGGAGCTCATCAGAGCTCCGCTAATTTCCAGTCCATTCTTGCTGCAACATCAATTGGGAATCCCTGGGATAATTATCATTCTAAACTGGTGAGGAAAAGATCCTTTGACCACAATATAGTGTGAAGTTAAAATTCAGTGGAAGCCTTGAGATGCCACCAAATCTGAATGAATTAAAGATAGTTAATGCACATTTTTTTCTCTTTTTTCTCTCTCTTATATATTATCTCACTCTGACCAGGTACGGTACATGAAGATCATTGAAAAGAGTGGGTACCAGGCTCTACCATGGGTCCGCTATATCACCCAGAGTGGAGGTAAACTTTAAAGCCCATGAAGAACCTGGATCTATATAGAGATACTGACCATATTCACCCAGCATACTAAATTTAGTATTGAGCACAGTTATAGCATTAACTTTCAAATATGCTCCAGAAACCAAGAAAGCCACCATTTGCATGATTTATTAATCTTCATTCTGGTAGCTATCTGAACAATCTTTGCCAACCAACATTTCCTGGTTTGGTTTTGTGCAAAAATTAATATTTAACCAATGTCCACTCAGGCATATGGGAGTTAGAGTTAATCTGCATGCCATGAAAGAGAACTAATATTTTCCTTAGCCCTTTTTAAAAAATGAAATAATCCTCTGTACTCATAGGAGTTGAAGTACAAAGCCAGAACAGAGGAAGCATTCTGCTTTATAGAAATTCCTGTACTCAGTGTCATTTTCCTACAGGAGGAATGACAAATTTTAACTACCAAGTAGCCATTAATCTAGATTTAGACATACACCAGTTTAATAAATATCGGCTAAGTTATTTCCTCCCACCACATCCTTTGGTTTTTCTAGAATATGCGTGATTATTCTGCAGAGCTCTGGATTGGAATTTTAAATGTATGGGATCCTATCTTGTGATAGACTTTTGAAATGAGAAAATATGAAGCCAGCAAACATTGTTGTATCTATGCTACTCCGCTTTGTTGGCCAAATTTGCAGTGTATAAGAATTATCAATACCTATTAGTTCTGATGCCTAGGTAGTTCTCCTGGCATCAGAGTTGGCATCCAGTGCTGGAGGAGGGTATGAAGTGGTGGTCCTATACCGTTTTGCTTGTAGGTTTCCTAGGAATATATAATTGGCTCTTGCTGAATTAGATAGACCTTTGTCCTTATGTTAATTTCTCCTTGATGAGGCTTGTAGCAGGCATTTGATCAAAGCCCTTAGAGCAGGGTGTCAAACTCGTGGGGTCATGGGATGTGATGTATTACCACTAGAATGCGGGTGATGCACATGACGCCCCCAGCCCATGGCCAATGAGTTTGATACCCCTACCTGAGAGTAAAGATTTCTGGAAAAGTTGCCCTGTCTTGTTATAAGCACATGCTGTTTACAGCCTAATTTTGTCCAAATGTTTTTTCATTTCCTGGGATAATTGTGAGGTTGCCAGATATGTAGACAATAATAGTCCTACTCCACAGTCCTACTCCACCTTTGGAACTTAGTAAGTTTCAATATGTGAACATTTTCATTTTTCAGCAAACATTGCAAGTTCACCAAGAAGTAGAACTATTTGCAGTCAAGAAGATTAAAGTACAAGGGAGTTTAACTTATTTGATACTTTCCCCCCACAGATTATCAACTTCGGTCACATTAATCGTATGATTCCAGAGATTCTGATACTGTCAAGAATGAAGACGTCTGAATGACTTTTAATCCAGGCTCTATTTGGATCTGATCTTGTATATTTGTATATTTCCTGGCAAAGTGCTACTCTGATCCTCAGTCCCTCCAACCACCACTTGGGTAGATAGTTGTTGGACAATTGCACCAAAGGTTGATCTGGGTGGGAGAGAATCTTATTCTTATTCTTCTTGTTGTCTACAATGGCATGTATACTTCTTCCTAGCTTGAATGAAAGAATGAAAGTTTGTATATTGTGCCTTGCAAGGGTTTGGGGTGAAAAATCTTTAATGAGTAAAAGAGCTACTGCGGCGCAGTGGTTAGAATCAGTACTGCAAGATACTTCTGCCTGCCTGCCAGCTGCCTGCAATTTGGCAGATCGAATCTCACCAGGCTCAAAGTTGACTCAGCCTTCCATCCTTCCGAGGTGGTAAAATGAGGATCCAGATTGTTGGGGGCAATATGCTGACTCTGTAAACCGCTTAGAGAGGGCTGTAAAGCCCTGTGAAGTGGGATATAAGTCCTAAGTGCTATTGCTTCATTCAGAATTTCTCTCTTAGAGAACTCCTGAGACAAAAGAGCAGATGTGGTAGTACCACCGGTGAGTGGGTGGGTCTCTCTATTTGGAAAACTTTATGCAGGGGAATGGATGTTGCCTCTTACTAGTGCCTGAATAGAATTCGGTTCATCCAGAAATAATATAACCAAGTTTCTTCAGAGGGAGAGTTGTGTGTGCAGGAAGGATGCAATGACAGAAAGCAATGCAATGTTATGGAATCAAGAACTGCAGGTCTGGGTTGAAAGATCAACTTGTACCTGAATTGTCTGAGAAATTGTGGTAAATTCTTAATTTCTGTTCTTTTTTGTAAAATGAGAATAGTAACTGCCTACCTTTTGTTATAAAGATGATGAAATGACTTAATAGTTTTCTTGTTCTTAAAGCATGACTAACTCTAAAGGGACAGAAATAAAAAAAAATTCAGTGAAATTATTATTATATTGTGGTATGATATTCATCCTTATTTCCTTTTTGTTTCCAACGGATCAGTTTTGCATTTTACTTTTACTCCAGTGTTTGAACCCTTGGATTGAGGTTAGAGATATAGATATGAAATTTTGGGGGAACATGGACAAAACCGGGGCAGCTAGTAGAGCTCTCAGGAGTCCTGCAGGATAGGAGGGATATCTAAATATTAACAAACTAATCAAGAATTATTTGCCTGACCTTATCAAGGCAAAATGTGTAAGCCCTGGAAGTTGCTTCCTGGACAATGTTTTGTTTACCCTATTCTCCTTCAAAGAACGATAAACAAAAACTAGGAACGTTGTAGGCAGTTCTCGATGCAAGCAAAAAGAGAGAGAGATGCTTTGTGTTCTGTATGTTGGCATTTGTCAATTATTTTATTTCTCTTCTCCCAACAACCTTCTTCTGACTTCTTCCTTCCTTGATTGGGATTTTGTAATTTCAAATGCAATAGTTGGAACTGCAGGATAAGCAGATAATGATATTATGATGGTTCTCATCCTTTTATTATTTCCTTTGTCATTTGACTCTCCATTACCTACAAATGAATGTCTATGTATGCAGATGCATGTAGTATGTAATTTCTCTTTTACGGAATGATAGCGTTAGAAAGAACGTAAGAATCCAATCTATAGCTCAGTACAAGATTCATTAAACCATCCCCCGGGAGACGATGTTGAAAGCCTCCAGTGAAGGGGAAGAAATTGCTCCAGGCGCTAATTCATTCTACCAATTAGCAGTTCTTGCTCTCAAGTTCTTCCTAACATCTGATCGGTATCGACATCCTTACATGAGTTCTAATCCTGCCCTTTGGAGCAAATCTAAACCCTCCACAGTGTGGCAGCCCTCAGATATTTGGAAACTTGCTCCCTTTCAACCTTCTTCCAACTGTTACTCATAGGATTTGCTTCCCAGTCCTTTCATCAGAGGTGGTATTCGTCCTCTTTGCACCAGTTCACCCGAACCGGTGGGGGAAATGTGGCTGAGTTTGGCGGTGGCCGGCTGGCCCTGCCCCCGAGGCTGCCAAAGAGGCGGCGGCTGACTGCAGGCTGCCGAAAAGTGTCCCGGTGGGTGAAAAAGCTGCTGCCATCGCCACCACGTCCTTCACACACAAGCATCCCATTGCCTTGCAAAATCCATTGCCTTTGCAAAGGGGCTCTCAGGGAGGCTGGGAAGTTTCTTTGCCAGTCAGCTGTCTAACAGCAGCTGCGGCAGCTAGTGGGGGCCGCCAAAAACTCTGGTCAGCTTGCGAAGGGAGGGCTGCCCTCGGGGGGGACCCGTGGGAGTGTGGGAATCATAACTTTTTCTTCTTTCCTATTGTTGGAAGGAAAATCCATATGATTCAGTTCCAAGGTGGGAGAAAGATGCTGGGAATAAAATGGAGACTGGAGGCTGCTTGGAATGGAGGGCCATTTATTGAAGAACAGAACCACCGGGCTTGTGGTTTTGGGTCAGCTGAACAATTAGCTAGATGATTGCCAGGATTTTATACAGGCCCTGAAATGCTGCTGGTGTGTGTGTGTGTGTGTGTGTGTGTGTGATGAAGGGGCTTGTGTTCTGAAAGGATGTTGGGCAATTCTTTTTGTGCCCAATGGCTTTTGTCCTGGCATGGATCTTGGGTGAGGGGCTGAGGTACGAATCCTACCATTCTGCTTTTGTTAGCTGTCGAACTTTGCTGCAAGGAGTTTTGAAATATCCTGTCTTGAATGGATTTCTGCCTGCTGTGTTTGCTTTGCTTATGAATAGAGCCATCTAGACCAGGGGGGTCAAACTCCAGGATCTGGCTCATGGGGTACTTAGATCTGGCCTGCAGGGCTACTCTGGAACCAGCAAAGGTCCGGCTCCCGAGCTTCATTTTCATTGGCAAAGGGTTGCAGGAGGCCCTCACAGGAAAAAATGGAGCTCAGGAGCCCGTTTCCACTGGCAGAGCCCTCAGGCCCCCACAGGTGCCCCCAGCATGAGTGATGTCAAGCTAGCCACGCCCACCTTGGCCCCCAGGAGTCACACACGGCCCTGATGTGGCCCTCAATGAAATTGCGTTTGATGCCCTGATCTAGATAGCTGGGTTCCTCTTTCAGGAAGCTCTTCACCTCCTTAAGGGCTGGCATCTGCTGTGGGCTATTAAGAAAGACCGGGGACTGCTTTCTGCCTCTAAAAAATAGGAGAGGATCTCAGATGACCAGTTACAGCAGAGATATTCGCCTAGAATGAAATGGGGAGCTTTGCTAGAAGTGACAGCATTCCCTGGGGTGGTGAAAACCAGATTGACATTTTTTACTCAAGAAAACACAGGCAAAGGCTGCCTTTGCAGTGAAGGGCGGGGGAGGGGGAGGGCCCATGATGAAAAATCAAGGATAGGTGCAAATTCTGAGGTCAATTGGAATTGCTCATCAAAAGAGAGCATAATAACTGAAGACTGGAAGCAGGACTTGCTACGGCTCTTCCAAATCCTTTCTATGGACGGAGAGATAAACCACCGTGTGATGATGGAGTGTATGCATAGAAAACCTGACTGGGCTTTCTTAAAAACACCTGTGCAGAAGCCACCTGTGAGGCTGATCCCAACTAGAGCAAATGCAGGTGGTTCCCTTTGCCCAGAAGCAATTACCCCTCTTGCCTAAAAGGGAGGCGGGTTTTACGAGGGAAGCCTGGTGGAGCATAGAGGGGAGCACTGATTTCCCAACCCAACAGGGCCGGGATTGGCTGCTCGCTTCCACGGGCAGGGAGCCGTTCCTCCCGCCCCCCCCTCCCGGGTCGCGACCTCTGCCTCGCCCGGCCGCCTGGGGCCGAGAGGTGAGAGGCGGAGACCGCTTCTTCCCGCCCGAAATACTGTTTGAATCGGAGAGACCCGCCTAGCAGTCCGCCACTGGTGGACCAATCAAAAGGCGAGGCTCTCCGGCTCCCTGCCCGGAGCTGGCTCGTGATTGGCCAGATCGGGCGGGGGCGGTGAAATGGGGAGTCAGACAGGTTACAGTGTATCCAAATTAATCGCGCAGAAGGGAATCAAGCCACAAACAGCGGCCGTCACGAGGGGGCGGGGCCGGGGGAGGGAGGGGGGGGAGGGCGCCCTTCTGCCGGCGGCGGCGCGGAGCTTCGACTAAGCGGCTCGATCAGCGGGACGGGCTTTCCTCGCTTGGACGGCTGGGCGGCGCTGCCCGCCACGGCTCTCTTCGGCGGCTCTTCTTCCCCGCGCAGCGCAGCCTGGAGGAGGCAGCCGACCGTCGGACGCCTCCCTTCTGGCTCGGCTCTCTAGCAGCTTCTGCCTGCTCAGGACGCGGCGGCTGCTTTGAGCCGGCTCCTCCTCGGGGGCGGCGGCGGCGAGGCCGGTCCTGTAGCCGGGCAGGCAACGCGGAACAAGGCGCCGGTTCCTGCTCTGCCGGACGAGCGCTTGGAGAAGAGGCGCCCTCCCGCCCGGCAGTGGAAGTAAGCGCCCTGGAGCGAGCGGGATTCCCGCCCGAGGGAAGGCCGCCGCCGCCGCCGCCGGGGAGACGGGGGAAATGTCGCTACTCCCTGCCGGCCTGCTGTCAAACGTCAAGGATGAGCTGCGATGCGGAGCATCCATGGCCGCACCTAAGGCTTTCCCCGCATCCCGGGAAGAGCGGCCGCTTCCACGCAGGACGGGCGGGGAGAGCAACTCCCGTCGCAAAAGGAAAGGGCTTGTGGCGGCGCCAGGAGCCTCTTCTGCCGGCTGTCACTTCGTTCACCGTCGCCCGTTCTTTTTCTCCGCAGGGGCCTGTGCGGGCATGCAGCCGGGAAATGCCGAGATCCGGGCTGGAGACCGGCTAACCGGAGCTGCTGCCCGGGGCGATATCGCTGAAGTCCGGCACCTTCTGCATCTGGAGCTGGTGCATCCCGACTCCCATAACCGCTTTGGCAAGACGGCGCTGCAGGTAAGTCAGGCGTCGCCTGGTCCCCGGAGCCCACAGGGAGAACCGCATCACCCGGAGACCCCGGAGGCTCTGATTTTGCCCTTTCCCCCCCCCCCCCCCCCATCTCGGTTCACTCCGATTGCTCTGGCGCTTCTGGGGAAAGTGGTTGTTGCTAGATGTCCCCCCCCCCCTTCAAGGACATTTCCCTCAACCAAACCTTGATTCTAGACTGCACTGCCCAATAATTAAGGCCACGGGATCCTCCCCACATTTTTATAGTTTTATAATCTATTCAATCTTCTCTACCTTTGCATGAAATCCCATCCAGCATGTAAACCATCATTGTGTTTTAAATAAATAGTAGACAGGCATAGGCCCAACAGGCTGGCCCTATTTCCTCTTGGGTTCAAACCAAATAGGGTCACTTAAAGGGCCTGGGAGGGGGGGAGCTTGTTTACAGCTATTTTGGAGCAAAGAGATGCACCCTCCTTGTATAATTACAGGAAGATCTGCCTGGGCTCTTCAGCCAATCAGCTTCACTGCTCCACAGTTATTTGTTTATGTCTCACTACAGTATGTTGTACAAGCACAGCCTTCCCTATTACTTCCCACAATCAGCAAGTGGGGTTAAGGCTTCCCTGCTCACCTGAGAGGAGGTGAGGAGGCTGTCAGTATCCCTTGCTTCATCCTCTTCCATCCATCTTCCCACAGGTGATGATGTTTGGCAACATCTTTGTGGCTGAAGAACTGCTGAAGCAAGGGGCCAACCCTAACGTCCGAGATGGGTCTGGCACAACGCCTGCCCATGATGCTGCCCGCACTGGCTTTCTTGACACCTTGAAAGTCCTGGTGGAGCACGGTGCAGATGTCAATGTCCCGGATGCTTCTGGCTCATTGCCCATCCATGTTGCTATTCGAGAAGGCCGCACAGATGTGGTTTGCTTCCTGGCACCTCAATCCCAGCTGCAGCAGAAGGACTCCAAGGGGCAAACACCACTGGAGCTAGCGGAGCATCTCGGGCTGTCACACATCCGGTGCATCCTTGAGCAACACCTCTCTGTCCCAGCTTAATTTCAGAAAGAGCCCCCTGGTCTGGACCAAGCTAACTTTCCCCTCCTGCCTACTAGGCCCTTATTCCCCAAGACTCTCGCCCCCCCCCACCTCATCCCAAGAGCTCTGGAACAAAGATAGTTCTTCTGCCCTACCTCAAAATGTGTGTTGAATTATTTGTTTCTATTTATACATATTATATGAGTTCTCTTCTGTACTTCTGATTTCCAGCTTTTTCCAAATGTGCCAGTCCCCTGGGAATCACATTGCACTGCAGCGTTTCTGCTTGACCTTCTCCAATTACTGTCCTCTTGCATTTCTTCTCTTGAAATGGTCCCCAAAATTAGAAAAAAGCATTTTGGATACCATTCAGGCTCAACAGATTTGGGTCTTTTTGACGTTTGCTAAAACATTGGGACCTCCTTCCATTACCACTTACCCCAGCAGTCTTGTGATGCCTGGTGTTTTCCTTTCAGGGATATAATTCTGCCTCCTCCTAAGGATCTAGCAATTCTCCGATGCCTCCCACTAGGTTCCTAACAAGGATGACAGTCACCACCACACTGAAGCACCAACAGTAAATATTAAATGGTGGTTGGCAGAAAACTAGCCTTGAATGGAAAACATGACTAGGATTTTTTTCTTCTTGGTGGACAAGATATTCGTTCCCATTTCTCTGCCAAATATAGGTCCAGAACTCCACAAGGTCTTATTGAATAGGAGTCTAACTCTTTTTTTTTTTAAAGTTTTCATCCATTTTGTGATCTTCCTAGTTTCTTTCTCAAGAGATCTTATGATTCCTGAGCCATTAGTAGCATTACAGCATTAGTAGTAGCTCTTGGCATTTTGGTGGTTGGCCATGCCTTTTACACACTTCTAAAGTGTGCTGAATCTTTTATCTTTGGCTAAAGTTTAAGGCTTGTTTTGAAGGCTTGTTCCCTGTAATGAATTTGTGGATCCAAGCAATGTATATAGTAGGTTTTAAAGGAGGCAAAATGTATTCTATTTATTGTGATTTGCAAGGGTGCATTTTATGGAATGACTAATTTAATTATTAAAAACATTTAATCTATTTGTGATTTACTGACATTTGATCTTGGGAAACACTCTAAGGTGAAATTTTCCTTTTTGCTTCCAAGGGGCTCATTCCTGACCATTATGGGTATCTTTCTGAGTACCCCCTAATAAAAGTTTTACCCCAAAAGCCTGTAGGGGTAAAAGTGTGAATCCTTGCTCTTGCCCGACCCTCTGTACTGTAAAGGGAAGGCGGCTGTTTCATATCACAGTCCTGGAAGCCTTACCAACTTTGAAGATCTGTATGCTCTGATGCTTCTTACTATCAGCACCATTAAGAATGCTATATGGAATCAGAATCCTTTCTACATAGGATTCTCAGGAACAGACATGTCAAACTCGAGGCGCATGGGCCAGATCCAGCTGTGGTGCGGATTTGGTCCATGGGGCCACTCTGGAGACACCCAGCCCAGCTGGGCGCTCCCCCTGAGTGTGCGCACAGAAGGTGGAGAATGCGTGGAGGCTGCTGTCCCCTATGAAAAGGAAGCGCTCGCACGCCACAGGGCCAATGGGCGAGGCTGGGCTCTACGCACTGATCTTCAACAACTTCATGGCGGCCACCCAGCCATGCCCACCTAGTCGCGGTGACCCAGCTGTGACCACCCAGCCATGTCTATCCAACCACACCCACCTGGTCGCTGTGAGTCATCATAGTTTTACATGCAACTGGGCCCATTGAGGGCAACCATAATGCTGATGTGACCCCCAATAAAATTGAGTCTTACACTCGAGAACACACTTCTAAAGTTCTTCTATAATTAAGACCCTCCTAATGGTATTTCCTAGTGCAATATTACAAGCATTTCTCCTATGAACAAAATTTAGTGTCCATGAGTTGTAACAGCAGGAACCTTAATAGGTTTTTGAACCCATCCAGGATCCTGGGCTTACATTTATGGGATTTTTAAAACTTAATAGCTTTCTGAGGAGGAGGAGGAGGATTCGGCCTTTCCAAATGGGGTTTACAGCTCAAGAGAGACTTGAAGCAAGTCAGCTCTTAAGTAGTAATCCATATTTTATTTTTACTCCTGTAAGGACATAAATTAGAATAGCTTCAAGTGAGGTCAGATGGAACAAACAAGTTTCTCCCTTTTAGGCTGAACCTTGAAGGATATTAGAAATCCTTCTAGGCCAGTCAATGAGAACCAGTTTGTTGAAATGGTTAAAGGCACCAGATTAGAAGCTAGAAGACCTGTGAATTCTTATCCTGCCTTAGGATAAGCCTTATGGAACCGGCGGATACGGAGTCAGTCACTTTCAGCCCTGAGAAGAAAAGGGTAAATCACTTCTGCAAATGTTGTCAAGATCTCTGCAGGGACTTTGTCCATGTAAACACCAGGAGTCAAGACTGACTCAAAGGCACTTTCTAAAAAGGATTATTGAAAATACCTGCTCAAAGGGAAAAAAGGGTAAAAATATTTTTGTTATTCTTTAAAAATGCGTGAATTTTTCCAGCCAGCTCTGTTAATACTACATTAACAATAATTTAAGTTTGTTTCCCTCAATTCTCTTGGCTCATTTCAATTTGAGCACAGAAAAGAAAACATTTCATTCATCAAATGAGACTAGGTTGACCGTAGTGGCCAGGCTTTTCAGAACTGTAGTTCAGCAGTATTTAGATAGCCATAGGCTGCCCCACCCTTAGCGTGGAACATCTGGTAGGTAAATTTATAACTTCAGAGGTCAGGCAATTTTGTCAGAAATACATTGTCCCAGCCCTGAAAAAATAGTTTGTTATTGCACTTTATATTCCTTGAATATGTGCAGCAATACAAAATCAAACTGGTGCTACAATTTACTGTTTTGGGTAACTAATATCTGAACAGGTCCTCACAGTAGAAGTAAAATTAATACTGTTGAAATTGCTCTGACAAGGTAAGCTGGATTCAGACTGCAAAATGTACCAGATAAAATCAAGATTTTTGTAACTTGTCTCTAGGATGAAAAGAGGAGTGAAAGTTGCACTGGGTATCACCCAATTCAAATACTGCTTTCTCTAGTAAGGGTATTCTAGTTCAGGAGTCCCCAATCCCCGGTCCATGGACCAGCACCGGTCCGCTGCTTGCCACAAACTGGTCCACGTGAACAGGGAAAGCCCGAGGAGCATATGAAACCCCCTCCAGTCCGCGGAAGAACCTCTCTCCATGGAACCGGTCCCTGGTGCCCAAAAGGTTGGGGGCCCCTGTTCTAGTTGACAGAACTCTGCCCAATACATGCATTATAGGCCTTGTTGAATCCTTAGCAAATCTAGAGGGAGCTGTTCCCATAGTTTTAATACTACTTTTTGAAGATTGCTACTGTATAACTTACAAAAATCATAACTCAGATTTCCTGCTTGTTGATGTTTCATTGGGAGGAGGAGACTACTTTTTCAATCTCTATTGAGATTGTACTAGGTTTGTGTTTCTAATGCAGCCCTCACAGTGACACCAAAATAGCACAGCAGGATTATTTGATGCTGGACAGAAACTATGAAAGGACTTTATTGCCTAGCGTAATGTCCCAGCTGCTAGGTCTTCAGGGATTCAGAAAAGGAAGGAAGCTAAACGTTTTGTAGTACCAGCTGTCTGCCTGCTTATCAAGCATTGTAAGGAATAGGGCAGTGTTTCCCAACCTTGGCCACTTGAAGATGTCCGGACTTCAACTCCCAGCATTCCCCAGCCAGCATTCGCTGGCTGGGGAATTCTGGGAGTTGAAGTCCGGACATCTTCAAGTGGCCAAGGTTGAGAAACACTGGAATAGGGGACGGCTGGGTGCAGTTACAGATGTGAGCACAGAAGAGAGAGAACGTTTTTAAAAATGAAACCTTAAAACAGCTGAGCTTGTTTTGCAACTTGTTTTGAATCCTTGCCAAATGCCTAGCATCTACCAGGAAACCACGAACAGCTGAGAGTTGAGAACATCAAAACATCTCAATTGTAAGAAACAAGTCACTTCTTTCCTAATGGATGTACAGTACGCTTTGTTTCTTAAAGAAAAGCAATGTTCATAAAATATGTTTACTACATGTAAATTACTTGTGGTTTATTTAATTTAATATTATGGGTTCACACAATACACTAAACTTTAAACAAAATCATGGATTGCTTTTGGTACCTGGTAAGATAAAATATAGTTGACTAGCATTTTTACTTAGCATGAATCCACGGAGATTGGTTATAATTTAGTAAATCATGTTAATCATGTTAATTTACCAGGAATTGGCATGTATGAATACAGCAATTCAATTAGGATTACTTATTACTGATTATTAACTAGGAGAAGTAGTTGTAATTTTCCAAATGACGGATTTCAATTTTCATCAGCCTAACCTATATTGCCAATAGTTGGGAATGACAGAATTTAACATCACCAGGAAGGCTTCATGTTACTACACCTGCTTTTAACACTTTGCTTGACAGCAATAACTACTGAAGAACTGGGGTCTTTATTGTTTTATTCAATAAGTTATTGAATAATATTCAAGTCTTTCAAGATTCTCCTGAATCTTGTTTGTGTCATCTATTCCCACATCCAGCTTGATGTTCTCTGCAAATTCATTTTCTAGCTCAACTGAACGCTTCCCTCCATCTAGATGTAGTTCTACTGAGAACAATCCACCGAGTGTGGTTGGTAACCATTTGTGACTTCATCTGGTAATGGTACTGTCTATCTACCCTACATTGTTCTACCTTACCAAGTCTACTTTGTCAAATGCCTTACTAAAATCTAAATAAACTATGTCCATAGCATTTCCCTTAACCACTAATTTAGTCATTTTGTCAAGGAAGGCAAGAATGTTTGTCTGGCATGATTTGTGACAAACCCTTGCCGGCTTCTAGTAATTTAGTTTGCTTTTAGGTGCTCACAAAGGTGTCGATTAACTTTTTTAGGATCTTCCCAGGTATTGATGTCCGGCTAATTGGTCCGTAGTTTCCTGGATCCACTTCTTTTTTGTAGATTGGAACATCAACTTATTTCTAGTCCTCTGATAGTTCCCTGATGTTCCAGCTTTGAAATATTTTGTTCAGTGGCTTTGAGATCCTGTCTGCCAGTTCCTTCAGAACCCCGTGACGTAATCCATTTGGTCCTG